>NW_010225477.1:0-508 GCF_000690775.1 Eurypyga helias | reverse complement strand
TTTTTCCATGGCCTGCCTTTTGAAACCAAAAGATAATTCCAGCAGGCACTGAGGTTCACGAGGTTTTCAAAACCTCAGTTCTAAGAACCAGGAAAGAACCAGGAAACCTGAGGAGGAAACTGCAGGCTGACAGACTGGAAACTGGGAATCTGGGGTACTTCAGCTCTGAAACTCTGCTCCGATGTACTATATGACCAACAACTCCAGGGGAGTTCCATGTGGTGGATGGAATCCTCAAATTTAAGATCAAATATGCTGGGAGCTGTGGAGTCTGACTCCAGAGAGATGAAGGACAAGAGTTGCACACTGAAACATAGCTACCACCAGTTTTAAAATAAAACAGAAACCTTGTGTTTACTTAATGCATAAACTTCTTTGACTTGGAGCTGACTGTGAGCTAAGCACTTGTCAGTCTACTGTGTGTAGTGATACCCTCTGCATGTTCACGCACATGTTCAATCCTATGCCTGTCAGGAGCAACAAAAGTGGACAACCTGTATCTACAAAC
>NW_010225476.1:0-3733 GCF_000690775.1 Eurypyga helias | reverse complement strand
GCGATTTCACGGGATGGAGTGGGTCAGCCAGCGTGACCCGTGTGGGAGCCTCGGAGCCATCCTGCCGTGTGCCGAGCCGGGAGCTGGGAGCCGAACGCTGGATTTGGCCGATGCTTTTGCTGTTGTGCGGGTGCTCGCCGGTGTCTTTTGTCTCTGCCTCAGCACGAGTGGGGACCTGCGCTGAATGCTAAAGAGGTGAAGGCAGGGAGCTGGCTGCTGGCGGTGCTCCTCGGCATGCTGCGCTCCACCGCGGCTCCAACCTGGAAGGGAACTCGTGGGGGCAAGGGCAGTTGCTGTGGTGATGCTCAGGACCTGCCCTGCGGCCCCGCGGGCACGGCTGGCCGGGGAGCAGAGGTGCCTCACTCACTTCCCCGGGCAAAACCAAGCTGTCGGGAGGAGAACTGCCTGGAAGAGCACGCCTTCCGTCTCTCCGTGATGTCCCGCAGAGGTCCAGGATCACGGATGCGGCTGTGACTGTTTCACCGTGGGTCGTTGTGACAGCGCTGGACACTTTGCAGGACAGAGCAGGGATTGTCCAGGAATACAACCGGAGACTGCACATGCAAACGGGGTGGAAGAAAGAGGGAAAAGGGACAAGGTGGGGCGATGGGGAAGGACGCAGTGGCATGACACAGCCCACGGGCTGTATTTTCAGTTCGGCATCAGCCTGTTGTTGCGCCCGTGGTAAACATGTGGGCAAGGGAAGGTGCTGCAGGAGCAGCGTCTCCCGCGGGAAGGCGGCTGCAAGCCTCGCTGGAGCTAAACCTAGGGTGCATGAGAACGGCGGGCACGCTCGGTGTCCCTGTGCGCTGGCTCCGTGGTTGACGCCTTCCCGCCGGTGCTGGCTGGTGTTTTCGCTCGGAAAAGCAGATCTCGGCTAGCCTTGGGAGGCCAAATCACGTATGCCAGCATATCGAGGCTGTTGATTTTTCTTTGTTCCCATCTTGGTGTTAAATATTAAATAACAGCTGGCGGTTCTGCTGGTCACTGGTCGTGTGGGGTTTTCAGTAGGGCTGCCTGCCCCAGCGCAGTCGCTGGTTAGCAGAAGGTGTTATTTGAACGTGAGCTGGACTTGCTTGACGGCTCCCCGTAAAACAGCGGTCCCTCACAAGCAGCGAAGCACAGGCTTACCCTGAGCTCGCGCAGCAGGCGTGCGTGCCGGTAGGCCTGTGTCGCGGCTTCAGTTAAGCACGTGCTCCAGTGTTTGCCGAGTTCATGCCTACATGAGTCTCTGTAAACAGCTGCTTCTCAGCGGGTGCCTTCCGTAGGGGCATCTCTTCTCATCCCGTCCAAATGCACCGATGGGCGCGAAGGCGCTCGGCAGTGCCGCTCGGCATTGCAGGGGCTTCCTGACTCGCAGTGACGAGCCAACCTTGCGCTTACGCGCCATCAGGCGACGTTTTCCTCCTAACGTTCTCGTAAATCTGCCCCTTTGTAAATACCAGCTACAAAAGCGGAAGGTTGATCTGTTAATTAAAATGAGCCGTCAGTTAGATTCGTTTTGTAGGTGTTTTCCAGTGGGGGAGTGGCTGGAGCTGACAGGGTGGCCACAGAGGGGCGCGTGGAGCTAGGCAGAAGCCGTCTGGACGCGGTCCTGGGCAGCTGGCTCTCGCTCGGGTGGGCCATGGGCCAGGTGACCTCCTGAGGGTCCTGCCAACACGGCCGGTCTGGGACCCTGTGAGGGAACACGTACGTAGGCTACGGGGAGCTTAGGTATTCCCGTGCAGTCATTAAATGCAGGTGTAGGTAAAAGCTTACACCCCTTAGTAGCTGCTAACAGTGCTGGCCCCGGAGGGAGGGGGCACGACCAGCAGCCCCAGCCCAGTGGCATCAGCCGCTTCCCCAGCGCCCCTTTGTTTGGGGAGTTCCCGAATCCTTGAGTTACATCAGCACCATTCATTTCGGGAATTACTGCATTAATCTCATAAACATAATTTATCTCTTAGTCATCTGATTGATTTATTTTTTGTGCCCTGCAAGGAGAAAGGCCAGACGTCCTGTAGGGACGTGCACCTCCCGTTCCTTCCAGCCTGGGCTTCCTGAGGGGCACTGGCTTGAATGTGGCCCAAGCAAAATGGAATTCTCGGCGAGCATTCTGTCCCCCTTCCTCAGTGCGCTGGATGGGAGAAGAGCTTGCAGCTCCTTGTGTCTCATTTGGCTGAATAAATCATGTCTTCAGAAAAAGAAGGAGAAAGTATCTTTATATTTTAAAATACAGGCCAGAAGGAGGCTCGTATGTGAAACCGCTCTCTGCAATTCCAGCATTCTTCTCTCTTCCAGCTCTATTCAACTTCCAGGACTTACGATTGAATTGACTGAAATTACAAGCTTCCTGCCGCGATGACATTTTGTCAGAAAGGAGCTTATGTTCACGAAAATATCCTGGTGCGTGAGGGAGTTGCATGTGCCTTAAAATCAGTAGTTTGGGATGCAGTCACTGCAGCTTAACCTTCCTCCCTCTCCTCTCGGTTCATGTGTACTGTGTTGGGCAAAGGACAGGGAACTGAATCCCAGGGATTTCCAGGAGCCTCTGTGGCACTGTGCTGTTAACGGGATGCGATTTTGGTATGTACCAGCCAAACCCGTTTTCAGGGATGATGGAGACGGTGCCTGCGGATGGGCTCCATCTGACGTCAGTGCCACGGGTCTGCCACGGTGGTGACATGGCAAGGTGCACCTTGGGCGTGGGGTGAGGAATACGGCTCTGATGCCATGGATAAACCACCTCTTTTTGGGCAAACCGCTTCGAAACGAGGCGTGTGGGAAGTTGGCTTTTGTGGCATGTGCATAGTGTTGCCAAAGGATTTGTTGCTCTGCATGATCTCCCCTGGGTTTGTCCCTTTCTCTCTGCTGTGCCGTCCATGAGAAGGGCTGGAAGGCTTCCAAAGGAACACGTCCCCGCGGTGTGTACCAGTTAGCTTGGTGTGTTCCTGGGGAAAAGGCTCCACGTTTTCCTCCCCAACCGACTCGGTGGCAACACAGCCCGAACGCCAGACCCTCGGGAGGGAGGCCTGCTCTTCCTGCTCCGAATACTCTGGTTATGTAAACGGGTGTGAGCGGGGCTCCCCGGGTCACGACAGCCGCACGGCGTCTCCGTAAGAAGTGATGCAGAATAGTGACCTGCTTATTGACTTTCTAAATGGAAAGAAAATAACCTGAATTGGTTTTATAGATTCTGAGTGCACCGGCTTCCCAGGGATGGCACAGAAAACTTGACGATGAAAAGGTCCAGATAAGGAAGCCTTTCATCAAGGAAAGGGCTTGCGTATCTGCTCGTTGTGGCATAATAACGAAATGAATAGGCTGTGGCTCTCAGCAGGTCAATAGATTTTTGTAAAAGCCTACTTTTAATGAGTTAGCTGCGTCCCTTGGCCGCTGCTACTGGCACGCAGTAAATTCTAGCTTTGATGCAGAATGGCTGTGAAGACGTTTAAGGTTGTTTTTATTGGATCACGGGTCTGTGGGAGCGAAGCAGTGGTAGCTGCACATGTACAGCCATCCGGAGACAGCTCTGCCCCCGGCTCTGCCCTGGGGTCCGTCACTGATTTTGGCCTTGGGAGCATGGCGAGGATGGAGCCGTCGCTGGGGTTCGGTGTTCCAGGGCCGGTGCGATGGCCATGGGAGGGCACTGTCTAGTGGGAAATGCAGCCCCAGGCATGCAGTTTGGGCACAGGCACCATTTTCCTGGGAAGCAGAAGTGGGCTGTGGCCCCATGCCTGCGGAGCGTCACCTC
>NW_010225475.1:2076-19036 GCF_000690775.1 Eurypyga helias | reverse complement strand
ACTTCTCTTTAACTTGGCATTTCCCAGCGTTGCTATCGGTTCGGCGTCCCTAGGTCACTTGCCAAGTTACAGATGCCCCAGTGCATGCCTCCTCGGGGAAAAGAGACCTAAATCCCCTGTCTCAGAGGCATAACTGTGCAATCTAATCGTCCATGTTTAAACTTCTCTTGTTTACAAGGTGAGCTAAGGATTCCCGTGCTAAACTCAGCTGACAGAACAGTCAGAACTCCAGAGATTCCAGGAAATAGCTGGATACTGTTCCGATGGTCAGAGAGCATCCAGGAGGCCGCAAATGGGCAACAGTCGAGTTGAAATAAAAGAAGCAGTAGTTAAGAAAAGAAGCATTCTTTGAATGCCTTGCCTGCCGAGTGCTGCTCTTCATTTTCTTCATTCTGTGCTATTCTTAAGTCTGGATTTATTATAGAACAGCAACTCCCAAAACATTTCAGTAGAGTAATAACTCTTCTTTGAATTGATAAACTTGAAAACCTAAGAATTTTGTAAGAAGTTGCCAAATTATTTTATCAAGACCATTTACAGTATTGCCAGCAATTAACTTTCTGGATTGTTACAATATTTCACAGTATCTAAAGACAGAGAGAAAAACCGATTTCAAAGAAGTCAAAAACTATGGTTATGTTGGCACCTCAGGAAAATATATTACTGGGCCCTGGGACATGCTCAACACTTGTAAACATCCCACTGCTCTATCAAAATGTTCCCTTTTTTCATTTGTTCGTTTTCCCAATAAACTGAAGCTAGCAGATATGCACACCTTGTTTGTACCTTTTTGCCCTCTGCACGGCTGAATGTATTTTCAGAGCTTCAAAATTCCTATTAAGTTGCATCTTTTGATTTCACAGGGAACACACCAGCAGGTTTTAGCATGCCCTTGGTTTTGTTCCCGTGTTCCAAATAGATTTGCAAAGTAGCAGAAAAGATGGCTTTTAAAAATGGCTTTAAACCGCAGCACGTGAGTTTGGATGTAGACTTTTGACCGTTGTCAAAAACAAGGCGAAGTGAAAAAATGAAAGTATTAGGGAACATGCTGTAACGTGTCAAGTTCCAATTCTGATTCTAATTTAAATCTCTCCTCCAGTTGCCAAGCTGTGTGTCTGTGACCTGCTGGTGGCACAGTGTGATGTAAATTGCTGCTGTGACCCCGACTGCAGCGCAGCAGATTTCAGTCTCTTTACTACGTGTTCCGTGCCCATTGTCACGTAAGTGGATAAAGAGCTGTATGACATGCAAAGTCTTGGTTTATTTGCTGCATGCACTTGTAAGGGCTCTCTCCTCTGCAATTCCTAACCCTCTCCCCCTGCCACCCTAACTCCTGCCTACCCTTTCACCAGTCCTTCCTGCACGCGGCCTGTAAACATCTGGCCCCAAACAGGTAGAACAGCAGATTTGCCTCCCACCCCAGCCTCATTAACTTACTCCCTCTTTTCTAAACTCATGGTCCTTGCTTTTCTCCTCTTTCACTGTGCTGCTGTCTAGGGGCTCTTAGGTGGTGAGGCCTTCTCTTGGGGGAAGAACAATGCATCTTTAGGATGTCATCAGTATGATGCAGTGTCTGGGAGTTAAGAAAGCTGATACCATGGGACCCTCTGGCCACCTCCGTAGGTCATCAGCCATTTATCAGTTTATGATATCAGCTAGAAACTTGATCAATTCAGGGCTTAATGAAGTAGCGTGAGCATCATTCTAATCCTTGTTCTACATGTCAGCATCCCAGCCTGCTGCCTGACTGCCAGTCTGTTACTTTACAGGCAGTGAAATATGTCAATAAAGTACAGCTGGTAGCTGTTTCTTTGCTATTTACAGTTTATCTGAAAACACCTTCACCCAATTTTGTCTTCTCAAAAAGGAGTTAAGAAAGCTGACTTCAAAATCATAATGTAAAAGTCTCCTGGCGATGCCTGGGAACATTAAGTGCAGCTCTTCAACCCACCTTCTGCATAAATTATGCCAACCTGAACACTGGGGTTTATTCCTGGTACTTTGAAATTTGAACTAGCAGTCGTTCCAGACTGCCTCTTCTTCTTGCTTTTGCACACAATGACTACTGCTACCCATTTATAGATATTTATATGTCAGAAAGCACTGATCAGTGCCTTCCTGAGTGACAGTGGAATAGTTTAACTCCATGCTTAAAATGTAAGTTTTTAAAGTTCCTATAATTATTCCAATATTCACCAAACTGACCTATTTTTCTCATCCACACACCATCCTGTTAGCCTAAAGGTCACACTTCCCATTTGTGTTGTATAAAGAAGAGTGCTCTGAGCTGTGTGTGGCCTGTTAAAAAACTGCTATAAAAATTGTGTTACATAGAGTAATCTCTTCAGTACGTTTTTGGCTGCTGTTTCAATACATGAAAAGAACTTTAAAATATAGTCAGTACTAACTTCTAGTGGCTTACTGATTGTATTGTTACTGTTTTCAGAGGTGACAGCCGTCTCTGTAGTCAGAAAGCTGCTATATATTCACTTGATGTTGAAGCCAATCCACCAGAAAGGATATTTGAATTAATTGACCAAATCAATCCCAGTGTTTTTTGCATTCATGCTACAAACTGTAAGTAGAGTTGTTGCCAGTGTTAAGCATTGTGCTGTTATTTCCATAAGCTCTTTAGGTACCAGAAACCGACTAAAATTCAAAGTAACTAAACCTGTCAGAAAACCGGTTCCTTATGCTCTCAGTCCTTATGCTGTAATCCTTTCACTCGTGAAACCATGGAGTTAAAACAGCTCGTACGCTCACTCTTAGGTGACTTAATGGAGATTTTTCTTCTTGGTAACATATTTCGCATCCTCAATAAATGGCATTTGAAGTTGTTTCTTGGGAAAGTGACTCCTTCCCGAATAGTCACCGCTGGTTCAAGTCCTTTAAGCCCAGCTTTGAAGTGACTGGCAGGGAAGTAAGAAGTGATCAGGGCTGTCCCCTCTTAATTTAATTATGACCGTGCAGTAGTCATCTGAATACTTAAGCATGCAGTCTGTAGGCACTCATTAGAATGTCTTTGTTTTGGGACATAGAAAATGTTAGAAAATGTGATTTTGAAAGAGAGGGACTTACCTTTTTCCTTAAGTTTTGGTTTGTGCTTTCATGGATCTGGGTGAAATGATGAATTACGATACCACTTAGCTTTTCTCCTAAAGGAAAGAGGAAGCTTTTATTAAAAAAACCCACAAACACCTGCACTGGTATTTTTGTCACTGAGTTTTAACAGCTCCAGAAGGAAAAAAACATTACTAAATACCATTTCTGTATCTTGTTTTCCTAAAAGTTGCCTCATTTCTTTAAAATGTTCTGACAGACAAGCAAGCCCTTTCCTTCAGTTCCCCCGAAATGCCTACTTCTGAAAATTTTGATCAATTGCTTGAGCGATTTGGAAGTGCTACGTTCAGTGCTGAGCCTGACAGCTGGAACATGGACACAGATGCTCAAAACCCTTCTGATGCAAATGAAACGTATAGATATGAGGTAAATCATTCTGATTCAGTTAGTATGAGATTGTTCCATAAGAGAATAAGCGAACGCTGTTTGCATCCGTTTTTAAAAAACTGCAGTTCTGGAAAAAGACAAACTATTTTGGTCTTTAAATGTGGAAATGTAAAAATAAGAAGTGTAGCATTTTGCCTTAGCTGATTTTAAAAATGAACTAGATTTTTTATGATCTGGGAAAAATGAATCGCTGTTTTGCTATTGTAAATACAAAGCTGTTTGTTAGCAGTGGCGTAAGAACTGATGCACAGTGTATGGGATTGACAGATACAGTGAAGTAAGTACATCTTTTTAGCAGATTTATCGTTAATACAAGTGCTGTAAAACTTCCCACGGACTGAAACGCACCTATGTTCTTGAATATGTTGTTTTGTTTGGCAGTATGGTGTTCCTGTACAGACAGTGGATGCCTTTCTAAGACTACCGAGTCCTGTTGTCTCCTCTTGGTGTTCTGATGTGAATCCTGCAGGTTGGAGAATGCATTTGAATTCCAGTTTATTTGCTTTAGCGTATTCTGCTCTGACTTGAGCTTAATCAGTCATTGACAAACACACAAATGTAAATTCAGCTAAAGATTCATGGACAAATGTTTTTCAAATAGCTTCTGTTTCTCTGGGGTATTTTAGATGTAGATTGGAAGTTGTATTGCATCTATCTTAAACATTCAAAGTTTCAGCTAGAATTTAAATAGAAATAATAATAGTGTGCTGGGTTCAGCCAGGAAAAGGGTTAAATCTCTTTACTGTGTCTGCTAGAAAGCTGTGTTCCTGGCCATAGTTCATAGTTCATAGTTAAACCACGACAAATAGGAAGTTTAAATCCTTGAAAGTCTTGCTGATGGGTTGATTATCCCAGCACAAGGGTGACACCGTGAGGGAAGAGGGTATTACCAAAGCAAGCCCTCACTGGGTGACCTGTGTAAAATGTCCTTTTAGTACAACGAGGTTCCTTTCACAGCCTGAATGCAACTCAGGTCAGATTGCAGGCTCGAGCCCTACATTTTAACCTTTCACACAGTGTCCTGAAAATCTGGAGGGGTGAGAAAACCATAACCAAACCCCACTGTTATTAAATATAGTATCATGACAGTCATGATGATAACCGTAGGAAAACTGAAGTCTCTTGTGAAAGAAAAAAATAGATCTCGTGACATCTCAAAAATGAGGTCAGAAATCATCTAGCTTTTACGAATCTTCCCTTGTCTACAAGTAATGTTCTGCCTCTGGAGGACCTAAGAAAGTACTCTTTATAGCTCACATAAAACCCTATCTGCAATAGAAATTACATCTACCTTCACTTTTGCTTATAATTGAGGTTCTTATATTGTTTTTTATTTCTGCTTTTTACAATTGCTCTTTAATTTCCTTCGGTGACACTTTGTGACTTTTTTTTCTCCCCAGGGTTTTTAGTAAACCAGGCTACAAAATGCACTAGAGCCGTGAAGGTGGAGCAATGTGGCAACACTCAAGCACTCAGTATGCTGTTCTACATCAACTCCAGCATTTTAGCAGTAAGTATGGTTTGAAAGGGGGGTGTAGCTGACCGCTGGCAGCGGCTATCTGTTTGTATCTCCAGAATTAAGCAGCTTCAGTTTACTAAAGGCTATGGTGTTTCATTTGGAGTTTTTAAATTGTGGGTTGGGGGGAAAAAAAAAATCTCCTTATGCAACAGACTTGTATACAGCAAGCCTTTGGAAATGTTTTTTCGCATCAAGTTTGGTAGCAGAAGCATTTACTGTTCTCTGCTTGGCCAACAAAAATAACAATCTTGAAGAGACAGATGTGTCACTGAGCTGACACTTACTGAAATGGGAGCAGCTTTATGCATTTCGGAGCTTTTTCTAAGCAGCCCGTCACCAGAGTGCGTAACCCCAAGAAGTCTGGGTGTTAAAGAGGTGGTTAAGCCCTTGCACCTGAAGAACCTGTAAGATTTAATCCCCTGCATAAAACCTGAGGCTTGTACGAACAGTATATAATAGCGGGGTATCGCGTTCACGCGCAAAGCCTTCCTTCTGCTCCTCAAAGAACAGGACCTTCACCCCACGGAGAGCAAGTTTGTATCCAGCCTACCACCAAATCCAGTCTGTGGTAGTTTTCCAAAGCTAAGCTTGCTTTTTCATCCCTTTCTGAACTGGAGGATGATGTATAAATAAATGCCCTTTACAGATACTCAGGAAGTAATCACTTATACAAAACTGAAATACATACCTTAACCAGACAGCTCTTTCCAGAAGCCAAAGGTCATCTAGAAACACCATAGTCTCCACCGTTAACATGTTTTAAATTTACGTACTTATTTAAATTAATTAGTTCTCCATAGTGAGTCACTGCTTAGAGACCCCCCAGTCTCCCCAGAGTCCAAAGCTATGGACAGTGCAGCTGACGTTCTCCCAGGTGGGATGGTTCTCCTGACCTTTGAGGACCTCACTCAAATCAGCAAAGGCTTGTTCACAGATGTGAGCTGCTGGCAATTATCCTGCTGGGGAAGAAGTGAAAAAACCCTCCACCTCTGAAGGGCTTTGATTGTCTCCACGTGCACCCAGGACTGGAGTTCTTGGTGGCTGCAGAAGCAGAAAATACAAAGCACGCGTTCGGGTGGGCTCCAAGCTGAACGGTTTTGAATGAAAGGATTCGTTTCCCTTCCTCACCAGAAGAGCACAGAACCCATTACCCACGTGCTGTTTGCCAGCCGCAACGGCTCAGCTTCGGAGAGGTCGGACTTGCGTCCAAAGCCTGTCGGAGGTTCAGGAAGGATCAGCTGCAAGAGCTGGAGAAGGCTGGGTCAATGCAGGGGACGATGTGTAGGAAACTCCCCTTCCCAGAAGGAGCTGAAGATGGGATGTGCCTCGGGACCGGGGCGGGCTGGTCACGGGGCAGGGAGTGGAGCTGCGGCAGAAGGAAGGGCGAAGCACACAGCTGCAGGGAGGCAGGGGAAAAAGCATGCTTCCCGAAGGACGAGTCTGATCTTTACAAGCACTTCTATTCACACAACTGGTTCTGATGGCTGAGCTGTACTTCAGGATGTTGGTGTAGGTATGTGACAGACTTCACCTGCATCACCTCCAGGTCTCCAGCTCACAGGGATGTGTTCTCTGCTGCCATCAGAGGAGCAGACTGGTTTCTGTATCCTGTTGTAATTCTGCACAACTTGCTTCACGCTCAGAGTCCAAATTATGGTCCCTTCCCAAAGATGTGAATCAAAGACTCATTGGGAAGTCACAAAAATAAAACTTTCTGAAAAAATGGTGCACTATGTGAGAATTTGTCAGGCCTGAGTGACGACCTTAGTCTGACATTCCTGCCTTTCCATGAAGGTTCAGTGGAAATTTTCAAGTGAAGCAACTGTGCATGAACCACGTGCTGTGCAACGAGGGATACTTGCCTCCCATTTCTCTGCTTAGAGACCGTGAAACTATGGACTTGTTACTGTCAGAATGGGACAACAAAAGCTCTTCCTTTCTTTGGAAGCTCTTTCTTTCTGGCAACAGCCTGGCAGAGTCCCTAAACTGGGGGTCTGTGAGTGGTTTTGCACAGATCTGCCATAGGAACAATGTTCTTTGCCGCCTTCAGTAGGTCAAACGATACGACGCACATAACTGATGCCAAACGGAGATGCCTTTCTCGGGTCACCTTCCTGATGCAAGTAAACTTTTCCAGTGTCTCTTAGTTCTGAGTTGCAGATAGTGTCCAAGGGAAACTAGATTCATCTACTCCTTAGTGAAGGCACTGTATATTTATTGGGAATGTAGTCAGAGCTAGGCCTGATGGAAAACTGATGGAAGTCGCTACGCGATTTTCCAGTTACTGTCAGGGGAAGAAGAGGTTGGGACTATAAGATTTTACCTGTTAGCCACAAAGAATACCAGTTATTTTCACACTGCCTGGATACTGTAGTGTACATCCAATCCTTTCCATGTTTTAAACGTGACTGTAACGATACAGTTAAACAGGCAAAGCAGTTAAGCCTTAACAGCTACGTGTAACAGGTCATACCTTTGCTGCTCTTTGAATCTGTTCTTTTATTCTTCTCCAGGTGCCCAAATCAAGTCAGACGGTGAGTATCCTCCTAATTTAGTTGGAACAGCTGGGGGCAAAATTATTACTTAAAGCCAGTGGGTGTTTTTCACTGATTTCATCAGAACAGGGACTTTATAATTAATCTTTAAATTTAATTTTCTATCAGTAACAATACTTAGCAATTCCAAGGTAATACTCTACCTGCAAACATTCAAGCCTGATACATCCCCTCTCCCTAAAACTGTCTGAGCTAACTTTGGTTACCTAAAAATAGAACCTTTTGTTGAACTTCAGCAAGAACCGTAACGATAATTGACTGCTGTCCCTGTGGAACAGAACCCTGAACAGTCACCAATATAATGATAGAGAAAAAGCCAGAAATAATTATACACAATACTCAGAAATGACATGAATTTGTTTTTCAGGTTAATATTACTGTCCAGTCCATAGTTGTCCAGACTCTGAATGGAATGCGGACTTTACCTAATGGTAGTGATGTCCTCAGGCTCCCTATGATTTTGGATGAACTGTGCATAAACATAGTTCTTGGGGTAGGTATGACAGTTATCTTTCTCCTGGTGTTTGATGGAAAGCGTGTGTGCATCCAATCACTCCTGATTCACAAATTCCAGTACCTGAAGGGGCTACAAGGAAGCTGGGGGGGACTTTTTACAAGGATCTGTAGTGACAGGACAAGGGGTAACGGGTTTAAATTGAAAGTGGGGAGGGTTAGATGAGATATCAGGAAGAAGTTCTTCCCGGAGAGGGTTGGGAGCGCTGCGACAGGTTGCCCAGAGAAGCTGTGGATGCCCCATCCCTGGAAGTGTCCAAGGCCAGGCTGGATGAGGCTTGGAGCAACCTGGTCTGGTGGAAGGTGTCCCTGCCCATGGCAGGGGGTGGGACTGGATGATCTTTAAGGTCCCTCCCAACCCAAACCGTTCTGGTATTCTATGTCAGACAGGCTGTGCAGAGTTTCCATATCCTGTGACATATCCAAAGCAAATACGACGGGAGAAACACTGACTTTGGGATGAAAGTTTTGCAACCAACTAACAACTGTATGCAACCTACCAGAGGCAGGATGAAATCCTTGTCTGTTATTACTGTGTTATGTGACACAACAGCCAATGACACGCGTTCAGTCTACAGGACGCCTGGGAGAAGATGACTTCAGGCAGAGCGGTGGCAGAGGAGCGCGCAGTGCCAACGTCTCTTCTTGGTGAACACTGGGCTTACGCTGAGGTGTACCAAGAAGTACCTTTTGAAGAGGCTCCAGCCTCTCGAGGACCTGCTACCTCTCTGCCATGTAGTAGGGTATTTCTTAAGCAGGGAAGAAAGAAAACAATACTTACAGCTTTAAATTCCTTTTTTCTGGTTTCATCCTCTTACGTATTCGTTCTAATTAATATCTAAACCATTTAATTTTCAGGTGAGTTATCACATTACCTACACAGACGCAGGAGAAATAATAGAAGCAGCTGCTGCTTTTGTCTTGGGGGCAATTAACGAAGAAACACTTTCAATACAGCAGAGCTTTGAAATCAGCTTTACTCAGGTAACTGCTGGAGATGTTACGGATGACCTGTCGAAAGACATTTAATTACAAAACTTATTAAACTTGAATCAGAACCATTGTTAGCAGCAAGGTAAAATATAACTTGCCCTGGATACACCAATGAGGCAGCATTTCAGAACTGGGCAGTAAAGGCCTCCAAAGGCCGGTTTCTCTGAGAAGAGTCACCTCGTGACTCTGTCACCATGTCCAGTGAAAACAAAGCCTGCCCCTGCGTTAGGGAACTGTTAGAATCTTTCACAGCAGTCTTACTCCTACTGTTGTTCAAGGCAGTAAATAATCCTAAAATAACTGAAATATTCCTGTGGTTTCCAGTCATTTCAGTGCAGGATATGAACTAATGCTGTTTGTTTGCACTGCAGGTAAACACAAACCCAGTTCCTCTCAGTGGTAACCCTGGTTATGTCGTCGGACTGCCTGTCAGAGCGGGCTTCAGGCCACAAGGATATCCTTTCCCTCTTCAGGTCGTGATTGCAGCACTTGTTCGGTCCACCTGCACAAAACCTCTCCAGCATGGACACGTGTAAAATGTACCTGTTCTTTAACAAAAGTGAAAGCCTGCTTTTCTGGCTGGTTTAGAAGTAGGGAATGACGCGGTCCTGACTCTTGGGACTTTTCAGTGAGGCAGATGTAGACTTTAGTGCTTCTTCAGAGTGCAAGAGGAGTTTGGGGCAATTGTAGCATTTTCAGGTATATTTTAAGGATTCTTTCTTCATGATACACACCAAGTACTGGATTTCCCTTTAACTGCGTGTTACATCTGGCATCATTAAGAATGCTGACGAATACAGGCAACTTACCGTTCTGCAGAGCACATCCAACCAGGACTGTCTGGCTGCTCAGGGAGCCAGAACCCCAGTGTTATTTGGTTATAACATGGTATCAGGCTGTAAGTTACGGTAAGAGGACATCTTTTTTTTTAATTTAGTGCTTTTAACCCCCTGACAACCCTTTCCATTAGGATCTGGTTAAGGACATGGGACACTTATACTGCTGTAGGAGTATTTAATTATAAAAAATGTCATTTAATTAACAGTGGTCTTTCTCTGGAAAAGATTGTGCCCATTAGCAACAGAAGGCTTGAACAGCGCATGAGAGCGAGGAGAAATGATTACTGTGCCAAACCAATGGATTTTGCTTTAACTCATCCTTTTTTTTATCCCCTGGCAGAATCACTGCAGCTATGAAATGCCAGCCTTTGACTCAGACCCTCTTGGATTTACTGAAGGGACAAAGCTTTCCTGAATATGTGGCCTCATTTGGCAATTCCCAAGCCCAGGATGTGCTCGACTGGGTGCCGATAACTCACCTCCACACCTCAGACCAGGTGAAAGTTACACCATTAGCACCACCCCCTTCATTCTTACTCTCTCTCCTGAGATCTGTACCTGTACTGCAGCATCAGCTTAGGTTTCTCAGACCTGTGGGGGAAAAAAAATGCGGAAACAAACCAGAGGAAAGTCTTCCAGGAATATTCACAACTGAGGAGTTTCACTCTTACTGTAGAAGGCAGGGTTTACTTTTAATCAGGCTGGTATCCAGGCACCTCTGTTATTATAGAATCATAGAATGGTTTGGGTGGGAAGGGACCTTAAAGACCATCCAGTTCCAACCCCCCTGCCATGGGCAGGGACACCTTCCACTAGACCAGGTTGCTCCAAGCCTCATCCAGCCTGGCCTTGGACACTTCCAGGGATGGGGCATCTACAGCTTCTCTGGGCAGCCTGTCCCAGTGCCTCCCCACCCTCTCCGGGAAGAACTTCTTCCTGATATCTAATCTAACCCGCCCCACTTTCAATTTAAACCCGTTACCCCGTGTCCTGTCACTACAGGCCCTTGTAAAAAGTCCCCCCCAGCTTCCTTGTAGTCCTCTTCAATTACGGATCAGGACCAGATGTTGGGTACAAAATGAGTTCTACCCACACTTTAGAGTCTTGCCCTTCAGAGGGGATGAAGCACAAGGTTGAAAGAGCAAAGTAACAGAGTCAGCGTTTCTCCTTGGTGCTCTCATGCCAGGTTAGAGTAAGATAGCAAGAATCTTTTAAAGCACAGAAACAGTGTAATTGACCCAAACACTACATTTATTCATTCCATCCTCTGTACTAGCCTTTTTCCTCCGGACACAGCGCAGTCCCCGCTGTTGGTGGTAGGCAGCGCTGCTTGGCACACGCTGGATGACAGCACCCCCTCAGCCACAGCTCCTATGTAGGTTTCCTGCGTGCTTTTGCAACAGAGCAAATGATTTGTCTAACCAGAAATACCTAAAAATATTTGAGATTGTAGGCTACATGATTTTGCCCTGGCAGAGTTAAGGATTTTCTACTGTCCCAGTGGTATTCCTGAAATAAATTTCCTGCTAAAAACAGCCAGCTCAGCACTATCACTAAGAGCCAAAGTCCTGCCCTGCTTGGATAGAACGATCCTGCCTGAAGTGCAGTTACAGAGTCGCCTGGTCACCTCCGGAGAAACTCCAGGGACACCCCTGAGCCAAGGCTCCAAGTACCTGTGCTGCCCGCACAGGCGGCCGTCCAGGGCGCAGGCGGCTGCTCCCGGAACCTCCCGGAGCGAGCTTCCTGGGGCCATCCTGCCTGTTTAACAAGATGAATAATTAATGTGGTGGCTTCTGCGCGAGTCAGACAATGACAGAATTTATAACACTTTCAGAGCTCGTGCCAAATACCAGTAGCACTTGAAATAGAAGTGAAGTGGACTAAATACGGATCCCTAGTCAATCCACAAGCCAGGATAGTGAATGTGACAGCAACGATCACTACCACCGCACTGAAGCAGGTACGTAAGGAAATGACAGGGTTTAAGATAAAGAGTGGCTTGTTCTGGTTAGGTATCAGCTGTGCGGCAGTGACCCAGGTAATCTCTTTATCAAAAGGTAGCACTTCATATTAGAATGTATTACACCCAACGCAAACACAGCTGCGGGCTGCTTGCCAAAACACACTTCCATAAAAAAAAAATTCTATATATCATCCAGGAAAATAAACGTGGGAACTGTATAGGGAAAAAAAAGCAGCTTTTTGCAAATAGTGGTTGAAAATACAACCCAGTTCAAACAAAACCATCGCACTAAGGGAAGACTGAAGCTAACGACCGTGTGTGTTTTCATTGCAGCTTCCCTCAGGAAGGGAAAGGACTATTCCCATTATGAGTTCTGTTGTTTTCACTGATATTTCTTCACCTGCAGAGCCAGGCTATAAAGCTTGGCCCACCATTAACATCAAGTTACCCTTTGATTTTTTCTTCCCATTTGTCTAAGGTAAGTATGCACAGAAAAAGCCATATTTCTGCTTTTTCTGACTTTTAGTCCATTTCCTAAAGGAACGAGGTTTATCCAGTCGCTGAGATGGGCCATCAGTTTCTTCTGAATTGTTAGACACACCAAGTTAAAATGGACTAAGACAGAAAGGGTGAGCCCTTGCGAGGGTTCTCAGAAGCTTTAGGGCAGAAAAACACCCCACATTAAGTGGAAAGTTCCCAATTATACCATGACGCTGGCAGTGGCTGTAGCTGGCCAGTCAGCACATGCACAGCCACCAGCCTTCCAGCACAGCAGCTGCTCTGGGGTAGGGCTGGTCCCAGCTGGCTGCGTGGAGGCAGGAGGGAAAGGAAAGAGCAGAGGGACACAGTACGGTTCCAGAGGAAAGCAGACTCCATTACTCTGTGAACAGCAGAGCTAAATTGTTAATTAAAGTAATCATGTGCTATTAGATAAGGCTTCTGCTTTATCTATTTTCATAGACGAATAAGCCACATATTTCTAGCTCTTTTTCCCAAACAGCTAATTAATTACCTTTCTTTAAAAATCCGAACAGTGAAGTGATGCTTTCAGAAAAGCTCCATGACCCTTCCAGCTGACTGAAATCAACTGGAGACGCCTGCTACAGGCAACACCTTTAAGAATTCCCACTTACTGAGTTGTGCCCTTCAGCTATAAAACAGTCTCTCCACAGGGACCTTCTAGTACCTGAGAAAGTTCACATTGTGTTCAAACACCAGCCTGGTCCTTTAGAACACGCTTTCTGATGGCTTTCCTGGAGTCTGACTGTTCCCAGCACTCTACTCCCCGACATCTGTTCGTACGTAGCCTCATTCTTTTCACGTGTTGATTTATGAGCTGTGGAAGCGAAGAGCTCCATAGCCCAGCGGGCTGCAGACCAACACTTCAGATGGGAGAAGAGAGAAGGCAGGAACAGAACTCCGGTCTGCTGTGGTGAACAAAGCACTGTTTGACGTAAGACAGCACGTGTGCACCTCTGTTTTGGTGCCCATTTGATTATCGGCCAAAGGAGCAGTACGTTAGTATTTTTGAAGTGAACGTTTTATAAATAAAAGTGGTACAAGCAGCAACAGAAATGAGGAAACTACCAACAATATGAGAAGAATGGTTGGCAAAGAAGAGATGTCCTGATGATGAATGGCCAGCTCGGAGAGAAGAAGTGACCTTTCCAGGCTGGGACTTATCATCTGTGCTGCGGAAGTTTCCACAAGAGGTTGCAATGAACGTTACCACAGAAAAATGAAGTTATTTCAAATAAGTGATATTTCCATGGATGTACAGCTTGTAATGTTGTGTCTTTATTAAATTATTTTGCAGTTTTGACTGTACAACTGTACATTAAAGCTCTTATGAAATCACTGTTTACAGGGAGTACGCGTGATTAAGTTTTCCAGTGAAACTATTTTTGCAATCCCAAGATCTAATCAAAGGGTGGTCAAATAGAAAATGTTTATGAACAACACTATGCAAGAGCAAGCAAAGAGACGGGAAAACCTTTCAGGTCAAACTGGCAGACCTCAAACCCTGCGCTCACCAGGGCAGACTTCCCCACCTTGGAAAACCTGGCCTCCTATTTCGGCTCACTGATGAGTCCGTGCTGTTTTAATATCTTGTTAAGCCTCTCAATTTCTTGCTCCTGTTGGAAACAAAAGTCAAACAATTACTATAGCTCTTCCCTTAAATAGTTTCCCAGGTTCCCACAGATTTTCCCATTGCTGAAACGCCTCCCTTGCTGCGGCAGAACAGGACCACCTGGCTGAAGCAGGACAGCGGTAGCCTCCGTCCCTCTGCAGCGCGCAGACGGGGAGGCAGAGCCTGGGCAGGCAGGGCTGTGGTTCTTCAGCCCAGCTTACTCCACAGCTTTCCGATGAAGAAACCGAGCTGGCAGCAGCCACCTTGCAAAAGGATCCCAAGCCAGCTCGTCCTGGGGAGCAGCCAGCGGGTGAACCTTTAAATTGTTTCCATACCTTCTCTACGCAGCTGTGTTCCAGCTGTTCAACCTTTGTTGCAAGTTTCAGGTTCGCTTGCTTCAGCCTGGACACTTGTTGTTCAGAGCGGGTCTTCACGGACAGGATTATTCCTGCGGAACAATTCACAGTGGATCCATTTTACAATGTAAAACAGCCACGAGCAGGAGGTTTAACAGGACACGGGCTCTGTGCTCACGGAGTTAAACGTGTTCCTCTCGAGCTCTGGTTCTGTCATCTTCACCCTTCCCACCTGCTTTTCTTAACGAGGAGGGTTTTAAATGAGCTACCCCAGGGATTCAGATACTGATCCCCTGCTGGGAGGAGGCCACGTGGCCTCGGAGCTGAATTAATCAGTCAGACTGCCATTCAAATCCTGAATTTGAATTTGCTCCCTGAGCAGAGCCGGGTGGGGGGGGGCACGACACATAACTGACAGCTTTGTTGTAACGAGGGGCTGTGTTTTAGCCAGCAAGCCTTGCTCTGGCAGCAGCTCACACTGCCTGGGGCACACCGCTGCTGTCCCCCGCCCCAGGGCCAATCCCTCCTGCCCTCCTGGACGTGGCTCCATCAGCTCCTTCAGGATTTGGCTTCCCCCTGCATGGCTGCAGTCGGGGCACTCAGCGTCTCGTTTCAGTGGAGGTGTCACTTCTCCACTGAAGTGTCGTCAGGTTCTTACATGTCAACTCAGCCCCCATAGCAAAACCATTTTCTTCCCACCCTCTTCCGAGGCCGGGGATGGGGGGGAAGGGGGATAAAAAAGCTTGGTAAGAAGACAAAGAATATCAGGTTGTTCCTTCCCGACAGCACAACGTGCACAAAGGCAGGCACTGATGTGCGCCTGTGTTTCTGGAGCTACAGGCCTGGCGTTTGGGGGTTCCTTTCTCTGAAGACAAAGCGGGCGACGCTGCTTATTTGCATTGCTAACATCACACGGTCCCCAGCTGCCCGTAACCCGGCCTGCGCCAGCAGGGACCGAGGCAGCGAACCATGCCCGGGCTTAGGCACCTGAAGCTTGGGGCAGATTCTGTTTATCCCCTTCTGTTGCTCCAAGCGGGCTGGGGGCATGGAGAGAAACCTGGAGGGGAAAGCCAGGAGCACCCAAAGATAAGGAGGTTTCCTTGTAAATGCAATACCGTGTTTCTGCTGTGAAACGGCGAGTTAAGAGACCCCGAGGTTCTCGTGCCTCGCGCAGCTGCACGCGAATCCGGTTTCCCCCCGACTTTCACTCTGAACTAAAAAAGCCACGCGCTGCTCTCGCATCTTCCCTTTTCTCAGCCACCGATGCCGACTGGGCACGTTCTCCCCATCAAACTGCAGCTGGGGGCTGCAGGTGGCAGACACGGCCCCCTCCTTTCCTTTTATTCCCGCTAAGACTGGGAGCTGCATCAAGCACAGAGCACTCGCCAAAGGCACAGGACAGCACTTGGGCTGAGGTTTCATGCAGGAATTAGGGATAATCTCATTGCCACAATTTTTTTTTTGAATCCCAAAATCCCTTCTCCAAGAAGGAAGAAAGTGTTTGCAGCTACACTTGTTTCAGAAGCATCTGAATTTACATCTATTTACATCAGTTTACAGCAGCAGTCAGTAAAGTCTGATGTGAAGACATTTTACATTCCTGTTTTCGTGGTAATCCCTTCGAACCCAAGCAAGAAAGATCCAGAGTGAGATCAGGACGTTCCCTGCAGCATCCCTGGAGGGGATGACAGTCACAGCAGAACATCATACCTATTCTGCTATAGCAGTAGGTTCAGTAAGGCAGAGTTTTACCCTGCTCCCCTGCTAAAATGCTGCCAAAAGCATCCCACAACATGAACTTAAGAGGAGAGCCATCCCCCCTGGGAAGGAGGGATGCAAGAGATTATGGGTTGGTTTTAGGGGAAGGTGCCTGATGCTGCTGTGCTAGAGCTGGGAATCTCTGCTAGCCCGCGCCCCCATCACCCAGGCATCGCACCAACAGAGCGGCGGGTTATTGCTGCTCCAAAGAATTTACAGCCTACTTAAGGCCACGCTCCAGCAACAAAAACACACGGCCAAAACTCAACTGGGAAAGCAAATTCCGGGATCTCGCAGGTGGCTTTGAGAAGGGAACAAAGACGTGAGCCCAGGTAATCGCGGTACGGTCGGCAAATCCAGCCCGCGCACCAGGGAAAGCTCCCGAGCGGCCGTGCACACCTACCGTTGATGATCCTGGCCACCCGCCACAGCCGCAGGAGGATCAGGAGCCCGACAGCTTCGAACTCGTGCTCCCGGAAGATGAGCACGACATCGAGGATGAACGACACGATGACGACGATCCCGTCCAGCACTTCAAACTTGTGGTGGAAGAACTCCCGGCGGTAGACGAAGACTTTAAACCCCACCTCAACCAGGAAGATGGTTAAAATGGAGAGGGAGAGGTAGTGGAAAACCTGGGAAAAGACAGCGGAAGTTTAAGGCCAGGAACACCATCCTGTACGCACGCGAGTGGGGCAGGCTGGAAAACCTGCACTGCTTGAGGGCACGTCTGATGCGGCTCTACAGGGAGTGCTGGGGACTTTTCTCCTGCTCTACAGGACAACCAGAGCCAGCGGCTTTGGGTAAGCCGGGCTGGGAGGTGTGA
>NW_010225475.1:340-1891 GCF_000690775.1 Eurypyga helias | reverse complement strand
CAGCAAGGCCGAGGTCCTGCCTGCCTGGCTGTCCTACCTGGTGGGCTTTGAACACTAACGAGAGGGAAGTCATGGTTCGCATTGCATTTTACCTTTGGGGTTATATTGTATTTGTCTGGATGGATGATTTTCAAGTCCATAAGCAATTCCCCGAGGACCAACAAGGCATCCAGGATGACCAAGCAGACAACCAGGATCTGTTGGAGGAGAACTGACATGAAACCCTCTCCTAACACGGGCAGATCAGCAAGAACTGACCAGTCTTCAGCTGACCATGCCTCAACACTCAGGCAGGGGGCCCAGCCAGACCCTGCTCCATGTCTCCGATTCGGCTGGTTGCTCCCACCCTCGCAGCCCCTGGTCAGTGGGTTATTCCTGCGAAGTCTCACCCACACAAACCTGCTCAGCTCCCCACCAAACCCAGCCGTTTCCACTCCTTGGTGTGGGGGCGTCTCGGGGAGCTCGAGCCAGGGGACAGCACATACCTCCGCGTGCACTGAGGCTTGTCACCGCTCAGGAAACATCTGCGCCTGCTGTGGAGCGGCTCGTTTCCCACAGGAGGGCCCAGCTCGGAGGTGGCAGCTGCTCTCACAGGCACAGTGAGTGCTCATGAGCTCAGGGCTGCTCCCAACCTGCCCCGAGCTCTATCCCACATCAGCTCTGCTGTCACAGGTGCCTTTGGCCAAATCTCACCTGCATTCATCTCCCTTTGGCCTGGGTTTGTTCTGCCTCACCTGAAACCTGTGGGAGCTGAAGAGCTTTTTCATCATGTCCTGGAAGGTGATGTGGCTCCTGGTGGGCTCCAGCTTGATCTCGGAATCTGGCTGCTTCTCCCCAGCATCCTCCTCCTCCTCCCATTTCTGATAGTCGTTGCTCCACTGCACAGGGTCATCGCCCACCACCGTGAAGTGCTTCAGGTACCTGGACATGGCTCTGGATCAAACAGGCATCACCCTACGAACGTCTGAGGGACAATAGCAGAGCATCACTTCCCCGCTCGGGGCTGACCACAGATGCCAAATCTACCTCATTTCACCACAGCGAGTGTGACCAGAGTGATGCTTTGTTCAGACACAGCCAGGCGGTGCGGACAGGCCCTGCTGACGGGAAATTGCTTAACGGTGGTGCTGCTTGTTTTGCATCACCTCCCACGGCGCGACGCAGAGCCCCCACCGCTCTCCCCAGTGCTGTCTGCACCACTCGTGCTGCTCTACAAGGAGGAACTTCCTTAGGAGGCATTTCCAAACATCTCAAAACAAAGCATCGACTGCGGGAGAACGCCAGCCCTTCTCTCGCATCTTGTGACAGGAGAGGAGGCAGCTGCTGATTTCCCGTTGGAAAGAGCCATTGTGTTTCTGTTAGACACTGATCAATGGAGTTATCGGTCAGAAGCTGGAAGCAGGCGATTTCCTCCCCTTCATTCGCCCTCTCATGCCCTACACGCCGGGGCCGGCTGCTGTTGGCACTGGGTGCAAAACAGACCCTCGCCGGCTCATCCCTTTGGTGGCCGCGGTTGCAGCCCAACTGCCCGTGGCTAACCCGCGCATCCTC
>NW_010225475.1:0-330 GCF_000690775.1 Eurypyga helias | reverse complement strand
CCTCCCCCCCCCGCCACATCACCAAGCTGAACAACAACTTCATTCCCCCACACTAACATCAGAGGACCCATTTTTTCAGCCTTTGCAGGCAAAATAAGCAAGTAACACCTCATGTTTCTGCCTGGCTGGTGAATAATGCTGTCCCAGCACCCCCAGAGCCAACCTCACCCTCGGGCATCCCAGCTTCGGCCCGTCCCCGTGGGCACGCGGCGGGGCAGCCCCAACCCCGGACGATCCCGGCTGTAGCCCAGTGACGGCTCCCGCTCGCGAGTTCCCCCCCAGCTCAACCTCCCTCCGCGGGCGTCCCGGTAACGCTGCCCGACCCACGGC
>NW_010225474.1:0-8949 GCF_000690775.1 Eurypyga helias | reverse complement strand
GCCGGGCGGGGACAGTCGCCACACCCGCCGCAGCTGGGCTCCCCCCTCGGCAGGGCCGCGGGGCCACGGCCCACCTCCGAGATACCTATTTTCTCCCGAAAAGCCGTCGTGACGGAGAAAGGACATTGCATGAGGTGAGGAAGGCCACAGGCAAGTCGGGCTTGAACTTCAGGGGGAGAAAGCAACTGTGGCCAAGTGCGTGTCGTGACCACGGTAACAAAATTCGTGCCTTATCCAACCCTTTGATGCCAACTACGTTGCTTGCCCTCAGCTGCTGCCAACTTCCAAGCCGCAGACAGCACTGTCGCCTCTGGCCAAGCTGCCCTAACACTCCCCAACACCACGGGAGCGACTTGCCTTCCCTCCACCTGCAGCCGGTGGCAGGTTCCTACAGTGTCTTCGCTTGTCCGAAGGGTTTAACGAGGTTCTGCAAAGCACCGGTAAGCGAAAGCAGGTTGGAAGGGGTTTACTGCACCTGTATCTTCCGTCACACTGCAGCCTACTGGCAGTCATACCCTCGTGAAATCCTGACACCGCTTCCACACCCCAATCCTACAATTTAAAGAAAGCCCAAGGAATTCTCTGTTCCTTCAGGTGTCACACTATGCCCAGCTCCTCAGAGATCACCTTCCAGGACATGCAAATCAAGACATTACCTACTGTAAGTGACCAGTGCCTCTTTTCCTTCTTTCCCATGACTGCAGCCGGAAAAAGGTAAATGAAGCAAAGTCATACGTCATGGTCAGCTGCAGTGATTAAGCTTGTAAGGTGTCGTTCCTCACAAACGAGCAGTGTTTGTCCCCTTAGATCCACGTTATGCAGGCAGTTGTTTTCAAAATATAAACAAAGCTATTATATAACTAAAAAAAAAAAAAAAGCACTTTTAATACCACAACCACCATATAATTCGCTACTCCACTGCACTAGTAATCACTCACTCCTGAAGTGATTTTAGTATTTGAGAAATACATCTCAAAACTACTTTAAATTCCAAGGATTGTGGATGGGAAAAGGTGTAAATAGGTTCCCTTTAAACACTAGATAAAAATTAGTTATCTAACACTACAAATAAAGCCCGAGATCTAAGTATTACGCCTATTCTTTCCGAATTACACCAAGCCCCGTGCACTCTGATTCTCCATAGGGCTGAGGTGTATCAGGGAGCTTTAGGACTCCGTTCTTAACGGTGTAAAGCCCGTCCTTCTCAACTTGGTGACGAGTAACTGACGATAAACCATTAGACTACGCGATAGACCTGCCCTTCTCGTTCCACACGGAGCTGTTACAGATCGCTGCAGCAGGGATGCCAGGGGCTAGGAGCTCATCCCTCAGAGGCTGCCTCTGGAAAGCACTGTCACAGGAAGTTAGAGCTGGTCACCACTGTGGAGCGCTGTGTCATAAAAGGAGACTCTACTAACATATGGTGCTAGGGCAGCCGTCTCCTCTTTCTCCAGGCACACTTCTACCTGTTCTCAAAAGAAAAAGGTGCCACCATTTAATAATGATCAAATCACGTCAGTGAAAACACCCCATGCGGTAAGGGGGGCGGGGGAAGGTGGGCAAAAACCCCCTCAACCTTTATACCAGTTCTCAGGCACCTGACAGGCAGCACATCCCTTGCTGCGCACAACAGCTTCCGTGCAACGCACGGAACAGTTACTGCACGGAAATTATTAAACCACAGGTAAAGATGGAAGATGCTGGTTTCACTTCCCTTCACCACCTGCAAAATTAGTAAGATTTTACAGATGGAAGTTGTTCAATTAAACTAAAACCCTAATCAAAACAAAAACCCCCTGCACCCCCCAAACCTTAAAACATTTTGATGCTGACCATTACCTGCATTTTTTCATATCAAAAACTCCTTTAAGTATTGATACAGCATTGAAAAAACCTGAATGTTTATTAGAAAATAAATATTCTAAATTGAAGATGTAGCAATACAAACTCTCCAGTTTCAGCTCCTTGTTCGTTTCCTCTAGAAGAATCAGCATGGATTGGTTTTCGGAGTAAAATACTCAACGAGTGATCTGGAGTAAGTCTTAATGAACCGTGTGGACACAGCTTTTATTTCTGACATTAGAAAATAAAACTTCACTTATGGCATGCTTCAGAAATCATTATTTACCTAATGATAACATGAAACAGTGGAAAGAACAGATCAATTAGCTTATACCCTGCTTTCTGCACACTAACTCTGTACTTCATCAGCTGTGGCTGGCTGCCACGGAACCCTCAGGCTGCGGGCTGAGCGATCCAGCTATCCCTCCCAGTTCATTATCAACATTTTAACACTCTCAAAAAAAAAAAAAAATCTATCTACAAACAGTAACTTAAATGGCTACAGACCTGATTCTTTCTGTTGAAAAAAAACCCATATATTTATCTTATTTCTTCTGTGGTAAATTTGGTGTTTCTGTATGACCTGAATGACTCTACACACATAACAAACTTATCGATACATACACCCACACAATAATATCCAAGCATCTAGCTCTGCACCTGTGAAAGTTGTGAGGCATAAATGAAGTGCACTGTTCATTACTGCATCTTTAGCATTATCCTGCAAGTTGGAAAACAGCACAATTCAAGGGATAAAGTAATTACATTACGTATTCTCATTTGCTTTGTCAATCCTGTTGATTGACATTTTTATTGATGGTGGTAAAGGCATTTAGTTTTCAGTAAGTTATTACTCCATTATTTCTAACACTATTTCAGGGTTGAAAAAGTGCAATTTCTAGGGCCACAAAAACAACCCAAGTAAGAGAAAACAAGTTCTTAAGACACAAAGACAAGGAAGGTCAAGAACAGAGATGCTCAAGTAGACCACAGTTCACTCCTGAGATGGAAGACACTTCTGCCTCTGTGACAGTATACGATCTTTTACACCAGATAAAAACATTCTTGGAAGTTACCTAACATTTAAACAACATTCCAAAGTGGAAAAATCATCTTGTCCACTCAAAATTTAAATTCTGTAAAAGGTCTAATGTGAGCTCATCACGGCTGATACTACGTGGAAAATTCTGTTCCCTCAAGCTAATGAAACCTTAGCTTTTTGCAGAAAACCAAGCTATAATTAAAAAGACACACAGACACCTTCCCCCAAAACAGTGGCCTTCAAATTTTATTCTTTAACCTTTTTAAGCCGTCATTATAACTTTACATTTTGTACAGTATTTTGTGTACAAAGAATTCCTGTGTCATGGGAAAGAGCTACCTGTAATAAGATTCCGTGTATTACAATATTAGGACTGTTGCATTTGCTCCCATGCTATTTAAAAAATCTCTCAGACAAACCATGTAGAAATAAGTATGCAAAACTGCAAACAAAAACATTGAAGTAGCCAAAATTAAAAAGACCATTGTGTGAATCACACAGTCTTGCTCAGCTGCTACTAGGCTATTGCAGCCAAGTAGTCCTTCACCTCAGTTGGCGTGAGCCTCCTAAACCCAGCTTCGTTACAGATGCCAACTTCAATGTTGTCTTCTGTCATCTGCCCTTCAAAGCTCTCCTGTTAAAGAAAACACAGTTCGGTGAATCACATCAACGATGTCGGAACAGTAAGAAGCTCGTTTCTCGAGTATTTTGCTAACCTTTAGTGTTAAGATAGCTGTATGAATGGCATCTTCAAGCTCCAAATCTTCGTTGTATCTGGAAACAGAAGTTCATGTATTTCAGCACGGAACATAGGTCTTTCCAAATCCTACTAATCCTGGAGTCTCTAAAACCACAAACACTACAAACACCTTCCTGTTTCTTACACAAATGTTACTTGTAAACACTGTGATATTAACAAAGTTATTATTTGTAAGAAAACCCCTGTATTTCATTACTTTTCCTACTGACACTGTATAGAACAGGATTTCTACAAATATGCTGAATATAACGCTTATTGCACTGAAATAATTATTCCTAAACACAAAAGCTGGAGTCTAAATAAAGCAAGTTTTCCATGTATGTGTAAATAAGTAAACTGGAAGCATCACATCCGAAGTATTTTAAAACTCTGTTGTGATAATCTAGAAGTGTACATTTTTTATCTGGCTGTTTTGTGTGGAACCTGAACAAAACAGATCGTATCCCGTATCAAACACATTACCTTTTCTCAAGGAATGTTTTCCCATTGACGTAATTTTTTCCCATGGCTGTTGCTTTCCACGCAAAGTAAGCTCCCTGTAAAAGAAAGAGTCTGTTGAATTGTTCTGCGTAACCGAGTCAAACATTACGTATTCCATTACTTGGTAGAAAGCACAGAAGCAATTATGAAAATACTGAATGCTCTGACAATACAGGAGACTGTTCTGGATCAGACTAATTCGATAGGAAAATATATGCTGTGAAAGTACACAAAACATTTGTATGTGGCCCCACCTATTTTCATCCTTCCCACTACTTTGAAAGATGAATTCAGTAAGTCATTATCATAGTTCTTGATTTGGAATTCCTTTAACCTTAAATTAACCACTGTCATTAAATACTAAAGCATTTACATCTCATAATGCGACAGATTTTGGCCTAACTTCCACCCAGTTTAGGGAAGGACTACTCGAGCAGTGTAAGCAGCCAACTGCTGCAGAATGCCACTCTTGCTAGCATTACCAACTGGGTGGGAAGGCATGAAAAGGGATGGTGATCTCCCCCCAGAACAGCTGCCATCCCTCAAGCAGTACAGGATCACGTAGGCACAGGATGACCCAGGCCTGCTCCAAGCACCTACTGAAATTGGCTCATTCCGACTTCCAAAGTTGTGTTAAGGGACTTTTTGTTTTAGCTCCGCACTCCTTATCACAGAATGTATTTCATGAGCACATATAAAGTTTTAATTGCTTTGTAA
This sequence comes from Eurypyga helias, assembly GCF_000690775.1. Lineage (NCBI taxonomy): Eukaryota > Metazoa > Chordata > Aves > Eurypygiformes > Eurypygidae > Eurypyga > Eurypyga helias. The sequence continues at coordinate 4,108 of NW_010225474.1, read as the reverse complement.
AAGCAGTAGAATTTACAAATAAAGCTACTTACAGATGGATCTGACTGAAATAAATAGGGCCGCCCTTCATTCCAGCCACATATTAGCAGCGATACACCAAACGGACGAACACCACTGCAAGCAAAAAACCAAAAGCCATCAGAAAAAATCACGGTTGACACATGAAATTCATTCAGTGAAAACCAAAGGTGACTACATTATTTTGGATGCGTTAACCTTCCTCCAAATGCTTCCCACCAGCCCAGAGCTGTGATCAGGAATGATGAGTCAACCCACCGTACAAAGACAGAAGCATCCTGCCTTGTCTGACATGTTTGTTTGCAAAACAGGAAGACCCTACCTGCTACTAGTCAGTGCTCCTCCCCCCGCTGGCCCACGTGCTGTGGACATTCTCCACTGAAAAACCTGAATCGCCAGGTAGTTGCTACTCCTTACATTTAAACATCATGTTTCTGAGCAATTTCCAAGTTCAGAAGGCCACATACCCAGACTGTGTGTATTCCTGCATCACAGAAGCAATCCTCTGTACTAGCTGAGCCGTTGGAATGGGCTCATGATAAACCAAGTAATACTGCTGGGCCAGCTTCCGAGCTCTGTGCACAAGTACTCTAAAAACAAAGACAAAATCAGTATCTCAAAGAAATTCCAACTAGTCGTTACAATTAGAACTGAAAACTCATAATAAATACTGTGCTAGTGAATTGTATATCTGGCATAGCACCAACGGAACAAAACACAGACTGTGCTGGGTTATCCTTATCAACCGAGTAATCTCTGACACTAAGGTCTCAATCACACTGCTGTTCATTCCCTACTCATTCTTTAATGTAAGGTTATTTGACAAGGTACTGAAGATATTAAGAAAATCCTAGTGAACTTCATATACAGTGTAACACAGTATAATATTACGCTATGCATTTAGAAATAAACAGCTAATTGCTACTTATTTCTGTTTCCTACATTTCTTGTATGGAAATGTGTCCAAACGGCGACCCCAAAAAATGTTTTTCCATACCTGTAATCTGGACCCATACCGCTGTACACTAAACCTATATGCTTGGTAATTGGTTCTACTTTATGGACACTCCTTTCATCGTAAAGAATGGATTTCTGCTTCTTCTCCGTTGCCAACACCACTCCGTTTGCAGCTGGAGAGGAACAAGATTTTTTTTTTTTAATACGGAAGTAAAATTCTGGAGAGCAGTCAAAAGACCGAACAAGTTTATCAGACTGTAAAGGATTCTGGCCCTCACTTTTTAAAAAAAAAACCTTCTAGTTTACAACCACGTTAAGCAGAGATATTTTGATGAATCCACCCAACACATCATTTCTCACTGAAATAATCACACAGCTCCCATAACCACAGAACGGTTTGGGTTGGAAGGGACCTTAAAAACCATCCAGTTCCAACCCCCCTGCCATGGGCAGGGACACCTTCCACTAGACCAGGTTGCTCCAAGCCTCATCCAGCCTGGCCTTGAACACTTCCAGGGATGGAGCATCCACAGCTTCTCTGGGCAACCTGTTCCAGTGATTCACCACCCTCTCCGTGAAGAATTTCTTCCTGATATCCAATCTAACCCTCCCCACTTTCAATTTAAACCCATTACCCCTTGTCCTGTCACTACAGGCTCTTGTAAAAAGTCCCCCCCAGCTTCCTTGTAGCCCCTTCAGGTACTGGAATGTGCTATAAGGTCTCCCGAATCCCATTCTAAGGAGTCTGAAACAGTAATTAATATCGTTCAGCTGAAGTAACTATGTGATTTCTATGTATGCAGACACACAGCTGGAGTTATTTACTTAAGGGATGGGAACACTCATAAAAAAAGATGACTACTTCTACCAGCTGCCTATCTCCAAAATCATCCAAGCAGTTTTCTTCTCGTAGCATGGAGCACTAGGCTCCCTTCCTTCTTTATAAAAAAAAATACTGAGCTGCAGGGAAAAAAAAAAAAACAAAACACCACTATAGTTGAAACTTGAAAATCCACGCAAGAAAAGCAATGAACAGAAGGCAAGATGAAGAAAGACGCAGTACATGGTCCAAACTATTTTAGTTCTCAAATGATACTCAGAATCCCGAATTCTTCACAACAGTAGTTGTGTTTTGAACATACCTTTAATCCCAACCGATGGAGCTCCCGCAGCCACTGCAGCCAAAGCATATTCAATCTGAACAAGTTTTCCAGAAGGACTGAAAAGGAAAACATCAAAGTAAGCTTAACATAATTCTGAGGTGCTCAAATCTTTCCTACACATTCTGATGCCAATTTGTTTTTTTAAACCTCTTTACACCTAGCACCAGCATATTCTGATCAGAATTAAAACCCCCATGAGTCTGAAGATCGGTAACAGGCTGAGAGAACGGGACGGGCTCAACACAGGACTCACAGCTGCACCGTGCTACTGGGATGTCACGCAGCACCTGCCTACAGCCCCGATGAAAGCTAATGGATCTCAGGCAGGGAGCAGTGACTGGGATGCGGGCTGCAGGAGGATAAGCCCACTCTCCGACTTTACACCATTTTAAACAAGATTTCCACTCAGTGGAGAGATCTTCAGTGTGTCAGGACTTTCTAGGGAAGTGGCGTTATGTGTATGGTTTGCACAAGTTATGAAAACAGTGACGTTCATTGCTGAAGGTGCAAGCAAAACACAGCTCCTCTTTCTGACCGCTAAGCACACGTCAGGCCATGGGCACAAAACCAACATCCCCCACGCAGGTGTTCCTGCACTTTGTGATCCACGTTGTTCTGGTAACGAACGCAGAATCCTCAGAACAGAGCAGCAAGCAACAGGCTGACGGAGTAACTCATCTGGAAGGGGCAGGGCAGAAGGTGGGTGTCGAGGGGTCCATCCCCAAGCCTCAGGGAAGAGGACAGCACAGAGCCGGTCACTCACTGGACAAATGATCCTCTAAGTGGGATCTGGTCTCTGGGCTGTATTTCAGACACTGCTGTTTCAACAGGTACAGAAGTATAATAGAAAATTAAGTAACTCAGTGCTGAGAGGCGTTAGAAAAAACAAAGCAAGCAATAATCACATAGCGCAGTTATTTATACACTGAGCAAACGTCAGTGACAAAGTAGTAATTCCAGCTCCTCCATTACAAAATACCAACAATCCAGAACAAGAGTTTTCTGTGACAGCAATTAAAATAGACAGAACAATAGCAAAATATTTTAAGAGTAAGCACAGACTAAAATACGTAATTCTCAGTGCAAGGAACAGTCAAATGAGGGAAAGCATGAGCAGCTATACTCTCTTTCCTGCGAGCATAAAATCAAATGGCTTCAAATTTCAGAGCATGTAGTGGTTCTGTACAGCACAGAGTTTGTCACTCCAACAGAAAACCAATTCCACGAGTTAATAAAGAATTGAACCCACATGAGCAGAGCAGGCAGGTTTGGCTGCACCCATCCATTAAGAGGGCTCTCTTCCTAGTATGAGGTTAAGAACCAATTCATTTGCTTAACTGCAACAAGCCTTTAGTAACACACTTTGCAATTACAAAGTACTACTCCTCTCTGAGATTAAGGGGCCACTTTACCAAAAGCAGTAGAGACATTCTTGCATTCAGTTTTTCTTTTTGTACAGGTGATAGCTTCATCCAAAAAAAAAAAAAATGCTTTTTTTCTGAATTAATTTGAGGCGTATTAACTAGAGTAACACTTCAGCAGACATCACTCCAACACGACACTCGTTCCGTGCATGCAATCGTCCTACACCTCCGCTGCGCACAACACCAAGTGCAAGGAAAGCGCTGCCTGCAAAGTGCAGCCGGAAGGGAATAAGTTACTCAAAACTCATCTGAAGGCTTTTCATCGCCACACGTACCAAGTTCGTCCCGAAGCACACTCTCAAGGCACCATCACCACACACTTCCATCGCAGAATTACCACCTAGCCTGAAGCGCACGCGTGCGGGGGACCCCGAGTTTCCCAAACCGTTTCACCAAGCACTCGCTACGAGGCACTACCAGGACGAGCCAGACCTTGGGGCAGCCCCAGAGGGACCGAGTCGCAGCAGCGACAGAGGACACAAGCGGCGACCGCTCCGGGGCCCGAAGCCCACAGCAGCGATCAGGTGGGACCCAGGAGTCACCCCC
>NW_010225473.1:8572-9156 GCF_000690775.1 Eurypyga helias | reverse complement strand
GGAGGTTTAGATTGGATAATGGGAAAAACTCCTTCACGGAGAGAGTGGTCAGGCACTGGAACAGGCTGCCAAGGGAAGTGGTGGAGTCCCCCCTCTGGAGGCGTTCGAGGAACGTGTAGACGTGGCACTTGAGGACACGGTCTGGTGGGTACGGCAGTGTTGGGGTGACGGTTGGACTGGATGGTCTGACAGGTCTTTTCCAACCTCAGTGATTCTGTAATAAATTCCTTGGGGCAGCTGGCAAACAAAACACTGCGGAGGAGCAAACCCACGGCAAACGAGGGCAAGAGGCTGGGGTCTGTCGCTCTGCCCAGGCAGTCGCATCGCGGGAAGGACTGGCTTCCGCAAGCGGGTACTTACGCAAGGGTCCCACACAGGGTGAGGCGTGCCCGTGCCAGGAGTGCCCTCACTTCATATACTCCCCTTCGCTCACATAGTCCATAAAAGACCCCGGCAACTCAGCAAAATCTTCCAAGACAAGACTGGTGGAGTCCTCACCCAGCAGGTCACTGTCGGGCCGGGATGCCCGGGGGCGCGGAGCCGGCAGCGGCGGCCGCGGGGGGGGGTGGGGGGGGGGGGGGAGG
>NW_010225473.1:0-8491 GCF_000690775.1 Eurypyga helias | reverse complement strand
GCGGATGTCGAAGCGAAGGCCAAACTTGGCGAAGAGCTTCTCATTGAGGGAGTAGAGCTTCTCCGAGATGTCGTAGCCCAGGTGGGAGGAGAAGAGTCGGGCAATGTAGCGGTCCTTCCTCAGGAGGAGATACAGCTTCTTCCTCGGCCAGGTGACGAAGCTGCAGTCGGTCTCAGCTGTCAGTGTGACCTGTGGGACAGAGAAGGAGCGGAGGAAGCCCCACCGCTTGGGCAGGGGTCACCTTGGGGCTACATGCTTCCCTCCAGTGAAGGCCCCCAGGCCCTTTGACACCTGCTCTCCTTGGAGACTGGGGCTGGAGAAGCCAGGTTGTCCCACAAGAATGATCAGATAAATCCTTACCCGCCTGTTTCCTCTCCTCAGGGAGACGGAGAGCAGGTTTTCCCATGCAATCAGTGCTATGCCCCTGCTTAGCTAGCCCTGTGGCTGGCTACCTCGCACCCTCCCGCTGCCAGATGATGCTCCCTGTTGAAACCCGAGTGTTGCAGCTGAAATGAACGGGGCAGCATGGTCGGCCTCATCCCTTACAGGAAAGTTTCGGAAGGGAGCGTTCCTGCACTCCCAGCCAGCCCAAGTCGCCAGCGGGTAGCCCTGCGGCAGGCTGCTGGCCCGTCCTGCTGCTGGGTCGCAAAATCCCTGCTCTGAGAAAGCCCTGGGTGCGGGAAGATCCGCCTGGGAAGGCTTCCCGGGTCATCTGGAGCCAGAGGGACAACCTGTCTCAGCAGCTCTGCTGGGTGTTGCAGGGCGGAACGTCCTTCAAACAGCTTGAAGGACATGGGGCACAGCTCAGCGGGAGAGGAAATAAAAGGGTGTTTGTGCTTAGGGAGGGAACTCACTCGAGGTTTTATTGGCCGGATTTTAGAGAACATGTCTCTGTCTGGGTTTTGCCAATGGGAATAGAGTCATTTTTCCCTCTAGCTGTAAGGCCAGTCTAATAATAAGAAAAAACATCATACAGTACATGAGTATATATTGTAATATATAGTAATAATAATGAAAGGTGAGAAACAGGGTCAAACCACCTTGGGCCAAAGAAGAACATCCAAGTGTAATGGAGATACTGGCATGTGAACAAGTGCCAGAGCCAAAATATCCCGGGGGCTCCCTTTCAGTCACTATCCAGGGGTCTCCTTGGCCAGCCACCATGGCAGAGGGCCACTGGGAAGCTGAACACGGCTTGGCTGCATGTGTGTGTCCTTGGGTTTGATATTTAATGCCACTGCCGTGCAAGCAGCTGCCTTACGAAAGAAACAGAGGAGAGAAAACCGGAGAACTTTCTCAGGCCGAGGCGAGCGAGAGGAAGGGTCGCATGGAAATTGAAATTACCGTAATCTCCTTTTCCTAACCAACTTCTGGCCCAGCAATCAAAACTCTCTGCTTCTTGTGAGATGTAGTAAGAAAACCTGCCTCCTAAGCAGGGCAGCAGGATGGATTTCACCGACGAATCTGCCCAGCACAAGTGCTCCGGCATCGGCAAAGCCCATAATTCAGCCTCCCTGGGGGACAGCGCCAGCCCTGGCACCCACCTCCTTCAGGCACTGGGATCCAGCAGTTGTGTGGACAGAAGACACAGCCAAAGCAAGCAGCTTCTCCCTGTGGAGCGAGTCAGGCTCCTGCCATCCTCCGGTGAGCTCAGGACTGAAACTGCTCAATCCAGGGAGCTGCCGGGAGAACTTGGGCAAGAGAAACCTTCCGTGCCCTCCGCCAGTGAAGTCCCAGGGCAGAACGTGCGATTTTTTAAACCAGATGATTGTGATGCTGGGAATAAGGTTGAGATGTGCCGCTGTTTTAGTAACTGCTCAGGGCAGAGGGACTGGCGGGTGAGACGGCTGCCAGAAGCAGCACGTCCCCTGGGCTAAGCACAGCCACCAAGAGTGATGCCCTGCCAGGAACGTGGGCTGGTCAAGCCTCGCCTGCAGCACAGGCTGCTGCTTCTCCGTGCTCCTCGGGAAGCAGACGTGGGGTGTAGGCACTTCCAGCGCACGGCTGCAGCCTCTCCCCACCTCCCATCCCTGTGCCAGGCACAGCCGCCTCCCTGGCCAACTCTATCTCGCAGGACAGGAGAGGGGCCAAGAGCATGGCGCTGGCGGGGCCGGCACCAGCTTCTCCGGAGCTGTCTCACACCCCACAGATAAAGACACTCAGGAACATTCAGTTCCACGGATGTCTCTGCCGGCTGCAGGCCATCCAGGCAGCTGTTTCCCACCAGGACCACGGGGCAGCCTCTGCTCGACTCCTGCACAGACACAACCTGGGAGCTGGCAGCTGCTGCCGGACTGAAGCCCTGTGAGACACCCCAGCCTGGCTGTTGTTGCTCTCTCCACCCCACACGTCTTGGCCCAACGTCCCTCTCTCTGCTCGCGAGCTGTAGCCCTGGTGCCACAGTCACACGGTCAGCCACCTCCTGCCACCGTTCCTCTTGCCAGACCGTGACCACTGGCAACGGCAGAGCTTTCAGGAGCAACTGCTATGACCCTTTCACCCGTGGGCCAAATTCAGAGCCGAGGAAAGCAGATTCGGAGAGCTGCCCTGGTTTAACCAAGTCTGGTCGTGGCTGCCCTCATGAGAAAGCATCATCATTCCCTCCTAACTGTCCCACGCTCCCAAGGGATTAGCAAAATCCCTTCTCATGTGTCCTAACTGACATATTCTAGACTGACATCCCAACAGGGATCAGCCTGTCCTGGGATGTGAGTTAAAGGCAGAGAGATGTGGGCTTAAGTAATCTCCTCCAGAAGGAAAGCCAACAAATACTGTGGTGTTGACAGCAAGAGCAAAATCCTTCCAGTCCCTGAGAAGAAGAATTGGTCTGGCCCCTCAGCAAGGGATTCTTCTGCTTGGAAAGAACCATATTCGGGTGCGAATCATCCTTTCTGCTTCCCCACTCCAAACACATCGCCATCAGAAACTTCCGTGAGGAGCGGGGTATTTATGGCTTTACATCATCGTCACGTATCGCCGCGGCTGCCATCCTGATGCCGGAATGAGGCGCCCCGCTAGCAGCGTGCTGGGCAGAGGCAGCGAGAGAGGTACCAGGGAGCACTGTAGGGGAATTGAGCCAGCAATCCGATACCTGTCTCCGTGCTAAACTGGAAGAGGCACCGCTCCACCCTCCCTGCTCTCAGCTGAGAGCAGGAGCACGCACTGAGGTCTTTGGAGGAAGGTAGGAAAAAAGACAAGACAGCCGATCGCACCATCCGGTGTTGGCTAACCCACGGGAGGAAAGCATTCCCAGTTGGGTTTGAGTGGCGTTAACGAGCCCCCTCCGCCCCCTTCTCAGGCACGCAGCAAAGCAGCGGCGAAGGAGGCTGGGCTGCTGCGGGGCTGCGCGGGGTTACCTGGAAAGTTCCTTCCTCCGAGGGTCGCAGCGACTCCCATTCTGGAGAGTCCAGGAACTGGTACGGAAAGACGTAGTGAAGGAATTGGCCGTCCTGGCTCACTCGGACCCTGTGGAGAGGAAAGGTGAGGCACACAAGGCGTAGGCTACGCAGCAGGCGTCACACGAACCTGGTCAGCTCACACAGCGTGCAGGCAGCCGGTGCCACCAGGGAGGGAAGGACTTCTCCCCACCTCACATATGCCTCCTACTCCCGCTGGGACAGCTGCAAAAGCCCCAGACTCTGGGGCTGTCCCTCCTTTCTCTGTGGGAAATTATATTTTCCGCCACTTCTTCACATTCCATCTGTTTTCTGTTTCTGATTCCACAGCCAGCCCTCATAGGTGCAGCGCTTGGCCCTACACCAGGACTTCTCAGCCCCCAAGACTGCTGCTGCTTTCCAGGTACTCCTAAGCCAGACTGCGGCTCTTTGTACTTCCTTTTCGTCCTGTCCTCAGACTTGGCTGAGGACATTCCCTGCCTTGACGCTGGGACGCCGTCACACCCCTAACACCCCAAAATCCCACTGGCCATCTTTCCTGACATACCACGCAGCGAGCTCATGGTTTGCTGCATGCTACCATTCCATCTCTCTTGGCCTCTGTGCCTTCCAAGTATCCCTTTCCCCTTCTTCTGCTACAATTGCCTACAGATGTCAAGGTCAAACTTGCACCCAGCTGGGCTGTGGGAGCAGGAAAGGAGAGCTGCACAGGCCTGGGGCAATGTCAGGGCACTCTGAAGCTCTGCTCGTAGCCCTGCACCACCAGATCTGGGGCTCTCGCCTCCCTGTCACCGCATTCCCCTGCTCTGTGGTGCACGGAGGCAACTCTCACACTCAGGAGTTCGAAGCCTCGGGGCGCTGTCGACCTGCAGTCAGCTGGGAGCGCTGCCGGGAGGGGTGAGGGATCGCACAGCAGGTTTCCTGATGCAGGCACATTCACCCTGTGTCTTTTCAGAGGGAGCACCGTAGCAGTAGCAATGCTCTGCTGGGTCAGCAAGGCCCTCGCAAGGCAACAGAGTGGGTACCAGGACATGCACATCTCCATCTCCACATCCTACGCCAGCCGGGATGCGTAGTCACCCCTGCAAAAGGGAGCACAACCAGCAGCCCGCCAGCGCTAGCTTACTGCAGGCTGCGGCGCTGTCACGCCCAAAGCAGCTGCAGACTATCCAGGGCACGGCAAGACAGCACAGGCTCTTCCCCGCTGACGTTATGCACGGACATGGCAAACTTCAGAGCAAGCTGCTCCGCACAGACGTTTGGGAAGGGGAAAGGCACCTGATGGAAACACATGCACCCCATTTCCTCCCAGTGCTTTCCCATTCAGCACTGGTCAGTGGTCCCAGGATGCTCTTACCACATCCTAGAAAAGGAACAAACACTGAAAAAGGAAGGACAGCCTTTCTTCTTTACACACCCCCACCAGAGAGGATGGACCACGATGGTGATGCTGGGTTTGTCTTCCCAAAGGAAAACCCTTGTGAGACACACCTACAGCTCAGCACTGCTCCCGTTTATGGATCTCCTCCCTTCCCACTCTCACTTGACATCAGTGCCAAGTGCCTGGCAGCAGCTGGGAAGCCAATATCGTTACTCTCTGCCTGGCGTTTGGGTTTTGCAAACTGTTGAGGGATATCCGTGGAGCCACGCCACAGGATCGCAGGTGAACAAATGCCAGCACCTCACCAGCACAGTTCACTCGATCATCAAATCCCCAGGAAACGAATAGCGAACGTGCATGGCTTCCCAGGCAATCAGCCCGACCACCTAGAGGTCCCCGAGGTGCTCCTTGGTGCTCCGGAAGAAGGAACATCACAAATGCGTGAGAGCACGGGGAAAGAGAGGGGCCTGATGAGGCGGGATCCAACAGAGCAGAGCTCGCTCCTTCTTGATGCCACGACCCTCAGTGTGAAAAACAACTGAGCCTTGAAGGTTGAGGGCTTGGGAACGGGGCTGGAAGCCCTCCCTGAACACTGCTGGCCACGGGAGAGGTGAACCGAGGAATCCCACTCCGCGCGCGTCACGGAGGTCTGTCGGGCACCCCCAGCGACAACAGGTCCAGAGACAGGTCCTCGCCTTCCTGCCTTGAGACGCACCCTCTCACAGCCACTCTGCTCCCGTGGGAACTACGGCCGCTTTAAACCTCAGAGAAAGAGCTAAGGGTTCCCCAACAGTACAACGCCGAGCGCCGCACGCTGATGGGATTCTGCCAACCGCCCCTTGAAATATTTTAAAAACCTAAAGAAAACAAAAACAATCCCTAAAAGCAAATTACACAGACACGCCCCCAGCAAACAGATGCATATCTCAAAGCTCTTTCAGAGGAAGGAAACTTTCTACAGGGGGGAAAATACAACAGCGAACCGCTGTCAGACTTGGTGCGAAACGGGAGAGCCTTTACCTGCCAGACAGCAACAGCGAGAGGCGGTCGATGGGCGTCTTGCCCTCCACCGCGTAATTCTGGTCTCTGACCAGCGACTGGACTTGCTCTTCGCAGCACTTCACGATTTCTTTGTAGACTTCCAGAGGCACCTGCAAGGGCAGGTACATGGTCTTGTAGAGGAGGTCGAACTCTGCCGGGATGGTGTTTCTGCGGAGCCGGTAAGCCAGGTGAGCCAGCTGGAGCAAGCAGGCGAGGACGAGCAGCATGTTCCAGGCGAAGACGTCCAGCCCGCAGGCGCTCAGCCAGCCCCACAGAGCATAGCAGAAGTATCCTGGGGCCAGGAGGCCAAAGATATAGAGGGACCCAAAGATGCCACTTCCCCCCATGTAACCCAGGAGGACGATGCAGCTGGCCAGCTGGTAGGCTGCTCCCTCCATAATCTCCTTCCAGGCATCGCACACCGGAGGCTGGAGAACAGCCTGGTCCCAAGAGAGGCCGCTTGCGCTCATCCTTCCCCACTCCCCACCCTCCCACGCTCAAAACGAATTGTCATACACAAAGGGTGCCGCAGAGGTCTGAAACCAGAGCTGCTGGTGAGCCGTTCCTCCTCCTCTTCCTCCTCTCCAGCGCCTCAGAGCAACATGTTGAAGTGCCGCCGGATGTTTTTGCACCTGAAAAAAAACCCTCCCAGCGGGCTCGTTTCTCCTCTTCGCGGCTCACAAACTGGCGGCCGGCCCCCTCCTTAGCCTCACCGGTGAGGAAGGGCGCTGGTGAGTACGAGGCCAAAAGAGCTCGGACAAAGAAAGCGTAGAGGCCATTAGCTGGAAAACTCGCCGACGGGACAGAGATCGCGTTGCGCTGCCTCTCGCCAGCCCCGCGGCACTGGAAATAGCGACGGCGAGAGAGCAGCGGAGGGAGCTGGTGTTGAATATGGAATGTGTATCACTTGGCAGCGGAAAGGAGAGAGACCCCAAATGGATAACCATGTTTGGAATTGAAATCCAAGGAGCAAAAGCAGCGAGGAGAACAGAGAGCAGGCACGCACCCGCTACTTAACATAACTCAGGCGCCCAGATAAGCCCAGCGCAGCGCCAGGAGGGGAAAGGAGAGGGGAAAACAGCCAGCTTATCGCAGCGAGCTCCAGCCACGCGCGGGGCTCCGCGCCGCTCCGCACTCCTGCAGGACGGTGCCTTTCACCCGGCACAAAAAAGGAAAAAGGTCACCCCCTTCTCCCACTGGGGCTGGTGGCCACGGCAGGGACTTCGCAAAAGGAGAGGGGTCGGTTCTTGGGAAACGCTTCCCCGGCGCTGCCTCCCCTTGCAGCTCCAACTCACGGGGCGTTTCAGAGCAAGGGCCACGAGGTGAAGCTGCGCACGGCGCGAGGGATAAAGCCAGAGCAAATCAGCCATCGGCACCTATCGCAGCGGCTCTCCGGCGTAAAACCACAGGAGTGTAACCCGTGGAAGCGTGTTTCACGGGGTAATCCTAGTGGCGGGAGGGTTCTCCCACCGCCCGGATAAGAGGCTCTGTTGGGAAGCATCCTTGGGAAACGCCACCTCAGCGTTTCAGTTTTTACAGCTATTTGGAACCCCCCAGACCCTCCTTTAGCACGAAGGGGAAAGCAAACACTTGTCACCCGGGTAACCCGGGAGACAGACACGAGAGGGACCCACTGAGTTCAGTCCTTGGCGGTCACCTACAGAAACGATGTGCAAACGCAACCTCTCCCCTCCCTCAGGTAACTCGGGATCGGGCGCAGAGACAGGATCTGCCCCGCTGCCAGGAAGCGGTTACATTTCAGGCACTGGCACAACCGGCACGTCCGCAGCATGAAGTCAGGCCGCGTGGGCCCGCGGAGTAGAGATAGGGTTTCAAGGGTGGTCGTGTTTCAGGCCGAGCCTGCAGCTGCCCTGCCTAACGTGCCATTCCCACTGGCACCATTCACTTAAAGACACACCGGCTCTGCTACTGATGCCGCTCTGGAATCGCACTATCCCCCGGGCGGGCCTCAAGCAACGCTTACGGCAACCTTAAAGAACTCGTCGTGGCCTGGGACAGTACAATCTCTCCCTACAACAATCGGCCGGCGTGCAACACGGAGCAGTCCCGCTCCCAAAGGGGCAGAGCCTGTGCCATCTTCCCAGGTAGCCACGTGGGAAGGAAACAAGGCACGGAGCTTTGCACAGGGGGTGCGTAGGATCCGCTCGGCAGGATGCTTTCTGCTGAGGGTGAAGTGAAACAGGGAACCTCGTCTCCAGCAGCCCCTTGTTTAGGTGAAGAAACAAATCCTCCCAGCTGAAGCAGAACCAGGCTCAGCTGCAAGAAATAGGGGGAAATGAAGAACTTCATTTCTCTTGGCTTTCCCCGCCAAGAGGGAAGGATGATCCTGCAGCCGAAGCGCTACAGCAAACGTTTTGGGAGCCCAGCTCCGTTTTTTGTACCACTGCCATGTACTTGCCAGGTGATCCCAACAGCAACTTGGCAACCCCTAGGCCGGAAAAACGTCAGTTACGGTAAAGGGCCCTCGTTCCTGGCCAGGCTGACGTTTGACATAACAGGAAGTTGGGATGGCGGGATTGGGAACATTTACGAGAGACACTTTACATAAGATGTGTGAGACACAACTGAAGAGCTACGAATAGAAGTGTTGAACTACAGCAGAGGAAGCGTCCCGAGAACACTGCAATTTGTCCCGCTGTCGTGGTTTAACTCC
>NW_010225472.1:0-7231 GCF_000690775.1 Eurypyga helias | reverse complement strand
GCCGGAGTTAAACCACGACATCATGGTAGGACATATTCTTAGTGAGAGCTCAGTCCCATTCATGCCTAACATTCTGACATGCTTTTTAATTCACTGGTATTCTACACAAAAATTTTTACAGCTTCGTCAGCTTCTGAAAGCCAAAAAACTAGAGAACCCTGGTTTTTCTATTTTCAAAGTATAGAAGAACATATGTAAATCTATTTCCCACTGACAAATCATCTGGAAGGAGATAGAAAATTATTTCAGCAAATTATTTGCTGAGCAAATAGGAGGAAGAGAACCAAGAACATTGGATGTTTGGAAATCACTATAACATATATCTTTGGAAATACACATTTTGTTGCTTCAGTATTAGTATAACTATCTGGAAAGTAGTCAGACAGTATAATACCTTTAATCTCAAAGACATGAGATGGAACTGGGAATTGTCTGTGCAGCACAGGTCAGAGTCATCTCCAAGATGAAAATAATCTTCTTCCCAGATGAGCACTTGGAACTGCTTCCTTAGAAACAATCGTTCTTTCCCTTAATTTTTTTCTCACATAAGTATAGCATTAGCACTTGATGTAATAAAAACTACTGTGAGCATTCCCATGGCATTTCCAAATTCTTTGAACTTCACAATATTTACCCAGTTGGAAGCCTTTAAGGCCTATGTAATTTCCTTTCTCTTCCTTTACAATCATTGCTGATAGAAGCTATAGCTGACATTCATGTGAAAAAACCTTAAAATTCTAATGTGTTATACAAGAAAATAAAAAAAAAAATCATTTTACTCAAGTCCACCTTCTTAACAGCAAATAAGTTCATTATTTTTCAGGGCTTAACTGTGATTACATTTATATGGATAATAATAGTGACCCTTGATTTAAGAAGGTACCTCCAGACAAAATCAAGTTTAATTTTAATTTTTCTCCTTTACTTTTTACACTGCAATAAACTGAACAAACTTGTAATATTTAGATATTGTATTTTGTGAGAATGTTCTATTTACATTTCTACAAGACTTGTAGTTATCTATTTCATCATACCACAGGTTTCCTTGGTGATAAGTTTCTTACAGAACATGAAAGAATAATAGTGGTGTCCAAGGTAATATTTCTGGAAAATCTGTAGGTCTCAGAGTAATTAGATGTTCAAAAATGTGGTTAGCTGTATATATGATTATAAACGGGGAACTACTGCATACAAGAGAATATGGAGACTATCTTTGGAATACCGTAAACACAGAAAGAATTTATAAATACAGTGAGCAGATGATAATTTGAAAGCATATAATTTGCTTTGGATTATGTGTTTTATTAAAAGAAACATTAAATTTATATGAAACCAGATGTAATTTGTTAAACTGCAAAAAAAAAAAAAAAATTAAGAAGTACTTTGAACATTCTCATAACAGAGAGCCTGTTATGAGAAGGCTCTAGCAGAAGCTTTATTCTATATATAACAGATATGGCATCTGAAATCTTCAGTATAAAACTGACTTAAACTAATAGTATAAAAAAAAATTTCAGTATAGCAGTAGGGATATTTTAAAACATTTCTAATCTGGTGTTACAACTGCATGTAAATTTCTGACTTAAATAACAAAACAAAAAACCCACAACTTTCTTACAAAAAAAAATCCACAAAAGACTGTGAGAAAGTCATAGACATCTTCTAACATAAATTATTTTAAAACTGATTTCATTCCAGAAATGTTTTGGCTTTTATTAAAGAAAAAATCTATTAAGTTTTTAAATTTTTGTCCAAATCCATCACAGTTCTAAACATTCAATACTGAATTTCTTAATGGTTTAAATTTCCTTTCTGTTGAGATCACTTCCATAAAGTCAGAAACTAATCAAATAAAAATCTGTCTCTATGTTATGCACAACCCATTAATGGCATTTAAATGCCACTAAGGATATTGTGTGGAACACCACATCTACAGACATTTTCTTGTCCTGTTTACTGGAGAATAAATAGGATGTTAAAAAGAATAAAATTGTTTAGATTTGCAAAAGTTCGTACTGCAATATTTCAGCTAGAGACATCATAAAATATCTACCTAATAAAAGAGTTATTATAGAATTATGAAGCTAATATCTAATAAACAACAGGAAAACACTTAATTATTGAAAACACTCATAGCATAGCCATGATACAACCTTAATGAAACTATCAGTATGAAATATTCCCAAAAATATTTATGGCAATATGAATAATAGTTATGCAACATATTTTTTTCCATCAATGAAGCAAAGCTAAATTTTTTTGTTGCTATTAATTTTTATTGAAAAATAATTTTGTGTTCAGCCAGCTCAGATGGATATTTTTGGATTTTGCATTTGCTAAATTTCCAATATTATCTTCTTACCAAGACCAGAATTACCAATTGCATATCATGAGCTAGGCTGGATTATTTGTTACATTTTATTTTACTTTAGGTCACTATAATATGTAAATTGTTTATTCTCATCTAAGTTAATTTATCTAAAGTTTAGAATTCTGAGCAATTTAGTGACTGCTTCCATGAACAGAAGAATGAAACACCTTCAGAAATTCATTCTACTCCTCCTGAGAGAATTATAAAATGTTATAATGAAAGTATTCGCAGAGATTTTGTTTTTTATCATACATATAGCATTTATCATGTTCCACTATTGTGACATTATAGTTTAAGTGATCATAATTGTCTTATCAACCACTGAGAAACAGCTAAACATGCTAAATATATTCCTTACCTACTAGGGTTTAAGTCCAATGGATTTTGTCATTTAATTTTCAAAACTCCTGCTATGAAAGCATCCACCAAGAAACAATTGCATGAGCACTTGCCAACAGTCTTCTCATAACATATTGCTTGAACATTTGAATTCTCTGCCTTTCAGGTGAAGGTAGCATGTCTAGAAGATTGCCTGAATTTTAAAGCTGAGTGGCACACATATGTAATGATTGAACAAGGTCAGAAAATTTATCTTTTCCTCCTCTCATAGTTTTCACGGGGTTGTCAGATATGAGCATTTTTTCTTACTTCCCCCCCTTCACACACACCCCCCTAAGATTAAGTATATTGTTCACTTCTTTCATTGCACATATATCATAGAATCATTTTTAAAAAAAAGTTTTGGGTTTTTCTGTTGTTGATTACTTTGTTTGTGGTTGGTTTGTTTGTTTGGTTGGTTGGTTGGTTTGGTTTGTTTTTTCCCCTCTGCTGGCACACTGGTTTTGAACACCTTGCCATTTCATGTTTGAGCAAAATAATTAAATTCACAATGGGGTGTAGGGCTAGGTGTGCTTGTCTGACCTATCTTTGCTCTGGTAAAGCAATTACATGCAGTTCTGTAACCAATATTACTTAACTAAAGGACCTCTAAGTCTGAAGTATTTAACAGTATACTTTCAAAATGACGGGCATATTCAGAACTCAGAGTGATGAAAATAAAATTATAAAAGCAAAATACACATACACCTATACAGCTTTGTATTTAGATTTTAAATTCTCTGTCAGATTCTTAAACATTTTTAGACATTCGAGCACAGGAGAGATCTAAATTTAAAGGGACCTTCAGATGCTGTTGACATAGGAATGAAGAACATAAAATTACGTTTTTAATTTTGTAAACATACTGAATTTATTTAAGCATAATATACATGTTTTCTCAGGATCAATGCTACAGGGTATCTGTAAAATAACCTGCAGCATTCCTATAACAAGGATGAATTCAAGCCAACAAACTAAATCTCCTGCATGTGATAGTAGAAAACAGACATCACTTGGAGATGTTTAAAGCTGTTCTCTTACACCACCGCTGTAATGGTGTAAAAAGTGTAATTTTGCTTTCAACTTTTATTTACGCTATAAGTTATAGGACTATTAGATGTGCCAGTAATAAGGGATTTAAATAATGCAGAAGTGTAGCAAAGTATTTAGTTCTGCAAATTAGATTAATGTTATGGAAAGTGTATCTCCTACCACCCTGTGGCAGTTTAGAATCACTACATATTAACATACCTCATTTAACTTTTTCAGCTTATTCTGTACATCGTTAATGAATTTACTCAAGAACAGCAACACAGAAATCAAACCAAAGGATGTCTGTGCAATTCAACATGTGCATATGCAACTAATAGATTGAAGTAAAAGTATATGCTGTATTGGAAATGTTGCCTGTTGTAGTAAACAGTGTCATCTTTAGGAAAATGAAAATATATGGTTACATAGGCTTGTCATTAGAAATTTCTAGGAACAATCGTATTGTTATAACTCATAATTTCTGTCCTTTCACCACCTAATAATAATTGTGTTAGAATAACTGTTTTACACTTTTACAACACTGATTGTCTGAAGACAAGTTATTCTTCCATTGTGAATTAATTTATATAATTTTAATTCTCTTTTATAACTATATTAGAATGATAGAATCATAGAGTGGTTTGGGTTGGAAGGAACTTTAAAGCACATCTAGTTCCAACGCCCTGCCACAAACAGGGACACCTTCCACTAGACCAGGTTGCTCAAAGCCTCGTCCAGCCTGGATGTTTCAAGATGGCCTGAATATTGTTTCAAGATGGCCTTTACTTGCATACAATTTAGTTTTGCAAACTATATACCTAATATCAAGGTCATACATGGAAAGATATATTTAGTGTCATGTTTATTTCCACCTATAAGATGACCCAATTATAAAACTGATTAATATTCATAGAGCAAATTTAGCTTCATGATTATTCCTATTTTCAGCAAATATTCTAAATTGCTATGTAGTTGAATTCAAATTTCCAGGCTTTATTTCACAGAGATTATTATTAACACAGTATTTTAATCTTAACATAACATTATACATTTTAGATTCCTTGTGTTTTCATCAGGAAGCACTGGTCACTTCAGGAACTTAAGTACTATGTTAATAAGTTCTGGAGTTATGAAATGTACCTTCTTTTTCATCATATATATCTTTGATTGTCAGAAAGTACTAATAAATCAATAAAAAAACTATTCAGAAAACACACTTCTTTTTAGATATTAAGTGTAGACTGCACATGAGGTCAGTTCTGGGAAGAAATTAAATCAGCATTTGTGAGCCTGGAGATATATTACTTGCATTTTATCACAGTGGAAGCTTTGAACCAAAATGTTGTCATGTTTTCTTGAGTTACAGGATGGCTGTTTTAGCATTTTTATCAAATTTTGAACACTTTCAAAAGATTAAGCCATCTGTGATTTACTCTGCTATGCTTATAACCTTAAAGAGTGAGATGAAGTGTCTATTTGATATGATTACAAGCTATGCTTACAGAAAGATAAAGATATTATTAGCTAAGCAATACAGAAAGTTTGCAATAATCTTATTTGAAGTAAGAATCTCCAATGGTGTTAGCAGTGATATTTGTTGAACAGACTTTAGAGGTAAAAATTTATAATGATTTATTTTATAATTACAAGCGTAATATAGATCATTGTGATTCATTCATACAGTAGTACAACTGCATTCATTATAGACAGGATGCATGATCTCCTGAACATGTAGATGATGGATATATTTTTTTTCCCAAGTAAATTTCTAACCTTTCCTTCTATGCTCACTGTTTTCTATATATGGAGTTTTGTTTAGTTACATTTAAGTTTAATGATTCATATTCATGTGGAGAGATTTCACTCATGGCTAGGCTGGCACAAGCTGGTGTTTTGTATGTGTGTCTATGTATGGTGTGAAACTATCCATGTGTTAACTTCAGAACCATGTGACAAATTTATTTGCCATGCACCTGTGGCTACCTCACCTGCTTTGTATCCACTGAACCCTGTCGACCAGGATTTATTCTAACATTCCAATTCTCTAAGCAGCTTCACACAGCATATAAAATACCTAAACCCCCTGATACTGGATTGCTACTATGTAGTATTTCCCTCCCTGATTTATGTCGATGAGAGTTTCAGAAATGGCAAGGAATTGTGTCTGCTAGCTAATCTGAAGTATAATAGGGTGTCTATCACAGAAGGATAAATTTCAACTTCTCAATTCCTCGGTGGGTTGTAAGAGCATAGATTGGCATTAATGTTGCAACAATGTATAACATAAGATTATTTGTGTCTCTAACTTTTATTTTCAAGTGGTCGTTACATTCTTATCATGCTCCATTTTCTAGATCTTCCTTTACGTTGTGCCAAGAAATAAGATGTTCCCTGCAAGTTTGATTTCTGGATAAAGTCCTCCTGTCCTTACCATCTATTGCTTTCTTATCTCCACAGATATATACATTTCTTTGTGTCTTGGTGTCAGTGAATTAAAATCTTTCCTTCTAGAAGAAAGGAAATTTGTTCCTGGAGTTCAGAAGGAGGAAGACAATCATCTTGCAATCTTCAATGTCCACAGCAGCCATGACTCTCATGCAAACAGAAATGACACTTTTTTGTTTGTTTCAAAATTGATAGAGGAAAAAAAACACTTTCTTAAGGCAGCAATCATTCCATTTGATTCACTGCCACTGTTTAGAGAGGTACAAGAGGAGGACTTACATATTAATTCAGTCTTGATTTTGATATGTATGAAAAACAACAGGTGTTTTTTTAAGGTGGCATCATCCAAACAGCTCTACCCTACTGAATTGCAGGCTGTCATATAAAATCTCCCTCTTCATCATATACTTCATAGTCCTTTGAGACAGATACATCTTTGCAGATGCTATAAACATGACATTTCTCTTTCTTATTAGCTTAAATACATGGCACTGAGGAAATCTGTTTGAAGTTCTTCCCAGAGTCTGGTGGCCTTTGCAAATTGCCGTAAGCCTGCAGCTTGACCTGTGAATCATATAACATTGAAGAAGCTATTCTTCAGCTGTCCTTGACTCTATAGGAGTTTGTACTGGTTTTGACTAAGGTAGAGTTAATTTTCTTTATAGTAGCTTGTATGGTGCTGTTTTGGGGTTATGTCCAAAACAGTATTAACAACAGAAGGATGTTTTATTTATGGCTGAATAATGCTTACATAGAGTCAAGGCCATTTCTGTTTTTCACACAACCCTACCCAGAAAATAGGCCAAAGGTAGGCAAAAGGTTTGGAGAGGACACAACTGTGACAGGTGACCCCAACTGACAAAAGGGATATTCCATACCATATGACATTGATCTCAGCAATACAAGCTGGGGTAAGAAGGACAAAAAGGAGTACGTATAGAGTTATGGGGTTTATCTTCCCAAGCAACACTTACAGATTATGGAGCTCTGCTTTCCTGGATATGC
>NW_010225471.1:0-526 GCF_000690775.1 Eurypyga helias | reverse complement strand
AAGACGATTTAGAGGTGGCTCCCGATTTTTTCGAGTATTTCCAAGCGGCGTTCCCGCTCCTCCTCGCCGATCCCAGCCTCTGGTGCGTCTCCGCTTGGAACGACAACGGGAAGGAGCAGATGGTGGACGTCGGGCGGGCGGATCTGCTCTACCGCACAGACTTCTTTCCCGGCCTCGGCTGGTTGCTCTTGGCCGAGCTTTGGGATGAGCTGGAACCCAAGTGGCCGCCGGCTTTTTGGGACGATTGGATGCGCCAACCCGAACAGCGCCGGGATCGCTCCTGCGTCCGCCCCGAGGTCTCCCGTACGATGACCTTCGGCCGGAAGGGCGTCAGCCACGGGCAGTTCTTCGATCAGTACCTGAAATTCATCAAACTGAACGACCGCTTCGTGCCTTTTACCCAACTGGATCTTTCTTACCTCAAAAAAGACGAGTACGAGCGCTCTTTCCTCCCCAGGGTGTACGCCGCGCCGGAGGTGAGGGTGGAGGAGCTCCAGGGGAACCGGCGGCGGGAGCTGGGAGCCGT
>NW_010225470.1:0-203 GCF_000690775.1 Eurypyga helias | reverse complement strand
AAAGGTCTTAGCGTATAGTAGGAGACCTCTATACAGGGCTTACCGTATAGCAGAGTACCTCTATACAGAACTTCCATATAGCAGGGCATATGGGTATGCCTGCTATATGGACCCCTCTCTAGGGTCATACCGTACAGGAGGGCACCTCTATACGCGGCTCACTGTGTATCATGGCACTTCTACACGGGGCTCACCGTATAGCA
>NW_010225469.1:0-206 GCF_000690775.1 Eurypyga helias | reverse complement strand
TGGGGGGGATCAGGTTTTGGGGTGTCCTGAGGTGGGGCTGGGCCCTCACAGGCCGGCTCTGTTCCTTGGGAGGTGTCACTGGGTGACGTCCCCACCACTGGTGACCCAGAGGGTGCTGTCTGCCGGCCTCACCCCCGCTGCTGCCGGGGTTACCGGCCCAACGGGCTGTGCCGGAGGGGCCGGATCCTCTCCTGGCTTCCCGTGCC
>NW_010225468.1:0-6022 GCF_000690775.1 Eurypyga helias | reverse complement strand
TGGAGTTAAACCACGACAAGCACAAGCAACTATTTTCAATGACACCACAAGAGCCTGAGTGTCAGAAATTTGAGTTGAAGGGGACCTTCCCCTTGCCTAATACTCCCCATCCCATGCAGCAGCAATCCCTTCTCTGCTAGCTTTTTGCCAACTCCAACTTGTGCTTCTTTTCAGCAGGTATAGAAGCACAGACTTTGTTAAACTCTGCTGAAGAAATTCCTTCCAATGTCTTTCCTGCTTCCATTTAAATGCTGTCCAACTTGGGTAGACTGCTGAACTTCAGGACCAGAGGCCCAAAACTGCATGCCAGGTGGTGTGGTTACAAGCAACAGCACAGGCTGCTGTAGGAATTGATAAATACGGTAAATGTTTCAGTTTTAACAATTAATAACACAGCTATCGGGAAAGGAACAGGTAGAAGTAGAACTAGCAGCAAAGAAAAACAAAGTGAACATGGAGTTGTGTATTTGTATCAGCTCCCAGACCAACACCAGCACTTCTAACCTCCAGGTTACGGTGCAGAAACAAGTTAGTATCAGAAAGATCCCAAATTGTAAGTCTCTAATTAATAACTGAAATATTAGTGGATTCCTCAATCTTTTGTTTTGTTTTCTTGTCTGAAAGAGTCTCAAAACAAACAAGAGAGGAAGGAGAAAAAAAACCATCCTAGGACTGCCCTGTCTGTCCTAGAACAAATGGGCATTAACAATGCTCTTGTGTAAAGGCTCTGAGAGCAGACAAAGGGGTTTTCTAGCTAGTAAAACCAAACAAACAAAAAGCAAACAAAAACTTAACCAAAATAGGTTTCTACAGATTTTTTTCTAAAGTTAATTAACCAATATTTTGGTTAAAATTAATGAAGCGGTTTTGTTCTCTTTACGAAAAAAACCTAAGAAAAACAATTAAGGGAAACAACTGAGGGTCCCTTTTGTTATGATCAGTCACATCGACAGTAAGTCCCACAGTTTATCTTAAAGTCCAAATAACCCAAAGTTTTTCCCTCCTTACCTGTCTGAAGAAGTACAACTACTACAACTGTTTTATTGGCTCAGCCCTGTGTCTCAAGTGGGGATTTTAAAGCACAGAGAACTTTTCATTCTGGAGTGATTTAGATCCACTTGGGCTGTGGATTAACACTTTATTTGTACCCTCCTTATCTATAATGCCCTGACCAACAGCTGGATGACGATGCACATGATGAATTCTTGTCTGCACTTCCAAACGCTGGTGGCAATTTGGGTTTGATGCAGTCTGGAAAGAGTATTTTGCTTGCGTGCAATTTAAATCCCTCAAAGAGGCTAATTTAAATCCCTCAAAGAGGCTAATTTTAACTCAGGTTAGCACTAACATTGATTTTAATACTAACTAACTCTGCTAAGAGTTATTTCTCTCCCATGCAGAGGTATGGAAGAAGGGGGTGGATGGATGTACGCTCACACAAGCGGTAATGCAGCCATTGTAGCACAAAACCATAGTATGGCATGATTTACTGGAGCACTGGAACACTTAAAACTGAATATTTTTTTCTAAAAATGGCAATGAATCAGTCATACATAGATGATCTAATGTTTTCATGCAATCGAAAGGAAATCCACATCCATGCTGGTGGTAACATAGATCAGTTATCCCATACACAGCCAGATAAGCTGACCTGTTCTGTGCCCGTCTGGTTGCACACCAAAACGTTTTGACATGTCGACGCTCACCAAACAGCAGTATCGCCACAAATCTCAACAGGGAACCAGGGTTCAACACATCATATGCAATGAAAAGCGTACAGAAGGAGAAAGGGCAAAGGAAGGTCCCCAGCAAAGGGGGAGAAGAGTGAGTTAAGACAGATGAAGGGGCAGAAGGAACCAGTTAAGACCCTGATAAACTTAGAACTCTGGTCAATGAAGATCAGAAAGCATGTTTTATATACTACCCCTGTCATATTTTTATGAACCGGTGCTATGACCTCTCCCTGGATGTCTTCAAGGCCAGGCTGGATGAGGCTTTGAGCAACCTGGTCTAGTGGAAGGTGTCCCTGCCCATGGCAGGGGGTTGGAACTAGATGGTCTTTAAGGTCCCTTCCAACCCAAACCATTCTATGGCTCTATTTTAGTATTATTACTACACATGCATACAACCTCAGAAAGGAAAAATCCTTTTTCTTTTTGATTTTACGAGGACCTGAAAAAGAGTCTGTTTGCAAACATGAGGCTGAACACAGAAGTCTTCAGCAGCAGCACCAGGGCTGTCTGAGGGATGTTGCACCTCTTGTTTCAGCAGAACGTGTCACCACTCCACAAAGAATGGCTGTATAATGTTCTTTCCACCTAACATGATATTAAACAATTCATACCAACACTCATTTCTTAAACCTAACTTTTTAGTACAGCCGACAGAGCATGATGCAATCTCCAAACAGTAATTTTCTTTTTATTTTTTTGTAATAAAGCAATGCATAAAATTACCTGCCATTGTCTTGTTTGTCCCTGGTCTTCCCTACGCCTGGATGAAGATGCAGGAGTGGCTCTGCAACACCAGGGCTGCTTCCCTGTCACATAACCTGAGGCACAAACTACCTCAGCAACACCCTTTCACTGCCTCCTCTCCCTTTGCTCCTAAGCAAACCCATTACTCCTTTAGTACCGTCTGTCTGATTCTGGCCAGCTGGAGATGCTTCAGAGGACCATGAAGCACGAGCACCTGTACTATGACCTGCCTTCTGAAAGGGCTTTCTCATATTTCTGCTTCTTGATGTCGTACACACTCCTCCTTCCCGGACAAGTGGGCTGCTGTGGTGAGTTTGGCTCCTAGCGGCACTCCGCAGCTTGGTCCAGGTGTGGAAGCTGCAAGAAGGTATTTACAAACAGCGCTCTCTGGGCTGCTGCTGCTTGAACAGACAGTCAAGCGTGCTCTGGAGACTGGATAACTACTTCCAAAACTGTAATTGCAGATCCTAGCAACGAAGCAGCTAGACTAAGAATAAACACTGCATGTGTACACTCACAAGAACCACTACACACACGTACCCACACGCGCACACGCTTGGCAGTGGTGACAGTTCAAGTATAACCAGACTGAAACCCATTTCTGAAGACGTTTCTAAGGTTACTCGGTTAAAACTGAGTCATTGCATGCTGTTGCACGTCTCGTTTTAAATTCAGGATGCAGTCTAAGAACTGCCATTTTTATAATTTCAAGTTGTTTCATAACGGAGTTTGTAGGAAATTAATATAAATAATACTGTATCTTCCACTGAGTCTTACAGAGATTCTGTTTTGGGCAATCTATGTTTGCATTATGCATTTTCAATTACAATTTTTACAAAAATTGATCATATCCGAAGGTCTTCTCTTTTAAGCTCCTAACCCTGGTACTGGTATGGTTTAGTTTGTTTAGCACACCGAGACCCAGTAGTATTCATGAACTAGACAGCTCCAGTACAAGTTTCTAATATCATGCAAAAAAATTAAAACAAATGCATTATTTGTATCCCTAGTAATTACTACAAATAATTATTCTTTCTTCCCAGAGATGATAAAAGCTTACTCTGAGTAACATCATCCCTCTGATGACAGGTAGATAGCAATGCAACTTCACATTAATCACAGCAGACAAACCATCAGAGTAATGTGACAACTATTCTCCATTCCTCCCTTCTCAAAAGAAAAAAAAAAGAAAAAAAAGAAGAAAACTACCCATCTTTGGATGTTGTGAACAAGGAGCAAAAATCTCATTTATTGAACATGAGCTTTTCAATATACGATTGCTTGCTCTCCTTCTCCAGGGGCTTGATATCTAACACAACGAGTGGAAAACTCCTGCAATAATATAATATACTTACAACTCGAATACCAAACCTGTTCTGAGAAAAAATGCCTTTAGAAAAAGAATGAAGACTTCCTTAGTAGTATCCGTAACATCTGATCCTGGCTAACTCTCAAGCATA
The DNA here is from genome assembly GCF_000690775.1 of Eurypyga helias. Classification (NCBI taxonomy): domain Eukaryota; kingdom Metazoa; phylum Chordata; class Aves; order Eurypygiformes; family Eurypygidae; genus Eurypyga; species Eurypyga helias. The sequence continues at coordinate 2,085 of NW_010225468.1, read as the reverse complement.
CCTGAATTTTAAGCCTCTGTGTAGTCCACTGACTTCAGTGAATCCAGTGAAAGTCTGGATTAGTCAGGCACTTAACACTGCTGGCAAATGTGTAACTCTGGGATAGGAGAGAAGGCCATGAGGAACATGCTACAGAATGATAATGGAAAATAAGGGGTGGGAGTACACAATAGGAAAGTTTTGCAAAAGAATGGGTCATGTGATAAGGCTCCTTTCAAGGACCACTTGAAAGGCATGTCATCATTGTGGAAAAAAATAGAAGGTATTTACTAACACATTGTCACTTCCACTTTGATTTTTAAGTAGCAGGTACTGCTATCCTATCTCTGCATGTCTGTCACTTAATACTTATTCAAGTTACAGGATTTTCCATTTGTTATAAAACCAGACAGTGAGGGTTTTTTGCATATCTTAAAAGCAAATCCCTAGACATACAGTAACTTAGAAGCTCATTATGTTTGTTCTCTTCGTCACAATACTGGAAAAAGTTTGCTTTACCAATTTTTACAAACTTAATAGCAAGTGGAAATGATCAATCACTATTCCCCTCACATATTAAAATCCACATAAAAATACACCAGTCATTCCTAAATGCATGTATCTATAAGCTTTTCTTTCACCCAAGCCATAAATCAGTGACAAAAAACTCCTCACAGTGGGTCCCAAAAAGAGGCAGGGAAGGAAGTACCTACGTTACGCAAGATGCAGAAGTCTTATCAAAAGCTTTTAATAGCAGTACAAGAAAATAAATGCCAGTGTCTTATCTTTTATTCAAATAAAAGTAGAAAATGCCATTAGGGATGAAGACCCGAAAAAAATCCAAACCCATGTTGCAGCTTGGGTCTAGTGCAGGACAAACAGCCGCTCTAAGACTGTAGCACTTCAGAGTCATTACGATGGGCCTTAAGCCCAACAGAACAAGTTCTGACTAAGCTGTCATCACAGGTTTAATGCTGCAATGCTATAAAAGATGTCTTCTTCAAAAAATAAGACCAAAGTCACAGTACTAACACAAATTCCAATGGTAAAAGTACCTAAAGAGAAATATGGGCTGTGCCTGCTAGAAACTTCCTGAAGCAAAAACTTCTCTCCTAGAACAAAGATAAAGAAAAATCAAGTATAGAAGTTTTAAATTGATTTTTCCTCTGTTCCTTTGATGCTGACAGTTCCCTCCACATCTCTTTAGGCTCAAACAACACTTGCTACAGGATGAAGTTGCAAAACTCTCCGAAATAGTCTGTGGCAGTTCTACATTTCCACTTTACAAAGGCAGCATTTATTACCTGTGACCAACAGTGTGTTGGGACTACAGCGGGGAGAAGTTACACTAATGTAACTGCAAAATAAATCACTTCTTTGTAATTTGAGACTGAATATTTGACAACAGACTTCCTTTAAATGACCCGAGATCTCGATTTTGGTATCATTTAGGGATGCTCCCTCTTTGCACGTTCTGAACTTCAAAAATAGTGTTACATAAACAAACACACCAACAGAAGTTTTCAAACCTCTGCCCTTTAAACAGGAAAAAACCCATCAAACGATTCTTACAAGGAGATACATGGATACTATATTCTGTTATCAGTTAATGTATATGTTTATACTCACTGGAATTACGCAGGATGCCAACAACTGCTGGAGAGGGGAGGGGAGAGGAGATGAGTGGGGAGAGAGGGGTGTGAGAAGAGGTTTTAACTCCACTAAGAAACTTGTGTACCTGCCTGATAAACACGGCCAAAGCTCTTTATGTATCCTATTTATCTTCCAATCTATTTATGTCACACAAGAGAACATATGAGCACAGCAGCTGTTACTATAGCAATGGAACTGGAAATTTTGAGAAGACAAAAAACCCACCCCTGAAGGATGCTCAGTTTAGCAGAGAGATGGTGCAGGGAACAGCGCACCAGTATCTCACTTGTAGGATCCGTGCAAAGTCTTTTTTTACCCCCAACCCCAGCCGTAACAGCCTGTTCCCTGAAGAGCACTCGGAGCCAGATAACCGCTCCCTATGACTCGGCACGGCTCGGTGCACCGGGAGTTCTGCTGAGTAACCCCAAACTTCTCAGCCACCCCAGAACCACC
>NW_010225467.1:1159-2998 GCF_000690775.1 Eurypyga helias | reverse complement strand
GGGGGGACACACCTTGAGGGTCCTGCCGGGAGCAGGGAAGGCCGTGGGGCTGCACCTCGTGGGGCCGCACCTCGGGGAGCTGTTGCCTCCCCCTACCCTGACACAGGGCTTTTCCAGAGCTTTGGGCCCTTGGGGTCTTCCCGCTTTTTCCCTGGAATGCCGGGGTCTGGCTCACCCAGGGCAGGAGCAGCCGATGCTTCCTGGGCCTCTCCGAGGAGCTGGTGCTCCCAGTGCCTCGCCGCGGGGCATCCAAAGTCCATGCCATGGCATGGACGACTTCCAGCACGGTGCCGGGCCACTGCCCTGGGGACGCTACTGCTTCCGTGAGCAGAGGATCCCTCTCCCTCTCCTCCCGCGGGAAGGAGAAGGTCGGGGTGTTCCCGCTGGTGCAGTCGGAGTTGGCGTCGCGTGGTTTGGATGCGCCGTCCCAAACGTTGCGGTGAGGAGGTTGATGCTCTGCTTGTGGACTGGTGCTGCCGAGTGGGTTGTGAATCCCTTCCCGGAAGCTGGAACAACTCCATGCATCCGCAAGCTGCCTTTCTGCTCTGTTGCTCCATCCGTCTCCTCCTTCCCATCCCTCCAAGGGCAGGTTTGTTCCCTTCCAAAGTGCCATCTCCCCTGGCAGATCCGGTGTCCTGGCTGGCAAAGCTGGGGGGAGGAGCGCTCCATCGTCTCATCTCCAGCGGATCTGTGCCCTTGGAAGCGCTCGGAAATATTCCACCCATTGTGGTCGGCTGGCAGAGGAGGCACGAGGGAAAACTCTCACCCGCGGTAGCCATCAGCCCCGTTGCCTGACCCCGAGCGGGTGACATCCACGGGCGAAGCGCCATGCTCTGGTTGCCGAAACCTTTGGAAGAAGGAACGTTTTCCCAAGACTTTCCTGAGCAAACAGCGATATCCTGGGCTGTGGATTTACAACTACTGTGGGAGATCTGGCAGCATGGGCTCCGTGCCGGGCTCTGCACCCTCCTTCTCGTTCGCCGGCATGGCCGGGATGGCGTGGGGAGACTTGGTTGGGCTCTCGAGCTTTCCAGAATGCCGCGGCTCGACCGAACGAGGGGTTATGCTGAGCTAAATCAGCCTGGGGGTCTCCGGGTGGTCCACCCATGGAAATGCAGCAGCGGCCGTCGCTTGGTTTGCTGCTGGTGCTGCCTGCCATTCCCAAGCTCGCTATCCGCTGGCGCCGTGCACAGGCGAGGAGGAAGAAGCCTGGTTTGGCGGCACCTGGGCCACACAAAAGGCTCCTCATGCCTTCCCCACAAAGGAACAGCTCTTGTACTACCTTGGGACACGCTGCTGAACACCTTCTGAAACGGGGGAAAAAGGCTCGATTTCTTTAAAGATGCTCAAACGCAGCTGCTTGGCTGGGCTGGCGGAGAGCGTGCGGAAGGGACCCATCCCGCTCTCTGTGCCGGGAGCAGCCCGGGGGGCGATGGCAGCCCAAGTGCTGGAGGTTGGGAGCTGTCATGGCAGTGGGTTTGGAGGTGGCGAGTGAGCCGGGGGGCTGCACTGGGCTCTGCCGGAAGGTGTGTGTGGCCGGAGTGCGCCAGGGTCTGCTCCTGGCTGCTGAGGTGACCCCCTCCCTTCTGCGCGCGTGCGTGGGAGCCAGCGTTGGCCTTTGGCATCCCCTTGCCTTGGTGTCCGTTCGCCTATGGAGGACTGAGCACCTCCCCTGTGTGACATGGGGTGTCTGCCGGGATCCGGGGACGCCCCGCTGTCCCCGTCCTGTGCCGGGGACGCCTCGCACACCCCTGAGGAACCTTCTGTGGGATACCTCAGGGCGTGACTTTGTCACTGTGTCCTTGAGGTGAGCTCCCAGTGCTTTTCCTGGCTCTCCGC
>NW_010225467.1:0-1098 GCF_000690775.1 Eurypyga helias | reverse complement strand
CGTGACGGGAGTAGGTGGCACGGGAGTAGGTGGCACGGGAATAGGTGGCACGGGAGTAGGTGAGAACGACAGATTTCCAGACAGTTGGCCATCCACCGCTAAGCTTCCTCCTTCCCTGCCCCAGGAGCCCGGAGCGGGGGTTGGTGGTGTGTGTTTCCAGGAGGATGCGTCCGATTCGGCTGGGGAGCTAAAATGCCTGAGCGGCTTTTCCCCCTTCCTCCTGCAGGATCTTCATCATCTGGGCCATCAGCAGCTGGTTCCGCCGCGGGCCAGCACCGCAGGAGCAGAGCAGCGTGGACGGGACGCCACGTGCCCCCAGCCGAAACCTCTTCCCCAAGGACACTTTAATGGTAACGCCGGCAGAAGCCACGCCGTCCCGTCCTGGGTGACCGGCAGCACGGTGACCCTGCTCTGGATCCGAGCTGGATCTTCAAATATAGTGGAGCTAAATCGGAACTTTCCCCGTGGCCGCGGCGTCCTGGCGGTGCACTCTCAGCCAGGAGTAACTTCCCGGGCTCACCGGAATGCCGGGACGCTTCGGGAGGGGACGCGGGTCCTGCCCGGGCCCCCCGGAAGCGGCGAGCCGCTTCGGGAGGGGACGTGGCGGTGCCGCGTGGCAGAGCGGGAGCGTTTCGGGCACCGGTATCCCACCGGCAGCCGACCTCCTCCTCTCTCTCACAGGATCTCTACGTTTATATCTCGGAGCACGAGCACTTTACGGACTTCAACGTCAGCTCGGCGTTGTTCTGGCAGAAGCGTGATCTCGTCTACGGGGACTGGACCAGCGGGGAGAACGCCGACGGGTGCTATGAACACTACGGGGAAGTCGACATCTCGCAGGTGGGTGCGCTCGCTGCGCTTCCGGCGGGGTTTGAGGCCGGGTGGGGGAGCGGCGCGGGGCTGGCAGGGGTACTTGGGCGCGGTCTGGAAGCCCTCCGGGGAGCGGTGAGCGGAGCTGAGGCCTGGAGCAGCATTGCCTGCCGCAGCGCATCCCTGCAGTTGCCTTTATCCGTATCCCATTGGCGTCGGACAGTGGGTGGGACCCCGTGGGACCCCGTGGAGCGGGCTGGTGTGCTGCAGGGGTGACGGGGCTCAAAG
>NW_010225466.1:855-1223 GCF_000690775.1 Eurypyga helias | reverse complement strand
GGAAGGAAAGAAGGGAGGAAAGAAGAAAGGAACGAAGGCTGGAAAGCGGGAAGGGAGGAAGGAACAAGGAAGGAAATAATGAAAGAAGGAAGGAAGGAAGAAAGGAAGGAGAGAAGGAAGAAAGGATGAAAGGAGGGAAGGAAGGAAGGAAGGAAAGATGGAAGGAAGGAAGGAAAGTTGGAAGGAAGGAAGGAAGAATGGAAGGAAGGAAGGGAGGAAGGAAGGAAAGAAAGTCGGAAAAAAGGAAGGAAGGAAGAAGGGAAGGAAGGAAAGAAGGAAGGAAGCAAGCAAGCGAGGAAGGAAGGAAGCAACGAAGGAAGAAGGAAGGAAGGAAGGCAGACACAAGGGATGTCAGCAAGGCAGGCAGC
>NW_010225466.1:0-206 GCF_000690775.1 Eurypyga helias | reverse complement strand
GCAGACAGGAAGGAAGGAAGGAAGGAAGGAAAGAAGGAAGGAAGGAACAAGTTTAGAAAGGAAGTGAGGGAGTAAGGGAGGAAGGCAGAAAGTCTGGAAGGCCTGAAGGTAGGAAAGCAGTAAGTAATAATGGGAGGAAGGAAAGAAGGAAAGAATGAATTAAGGACTAAATAAAAAAAAAGAAGGAAGGCCGATAGGAAGGAAGG
>NW_010225465.1:61808-81067 GCF_000690775.1 Eurypyga helias | reverse complement strand
CGCGCCGCCGGACGCCCCCTAGCGGTCCGCGGGAGCGCTGACCGCCCTCACCTGCGCCCGCCCTCGCCCCCGGGCACGAGCCAGCTGAGGGAAACCTGAGAGGGGGGAGGAAGGGGCCGGTCGGAGCGCTCACGGGGGCTCTCTGAGGAGAAGAGCAGGGTCCTGGGCCTTCTCCGCTTCAGGTCGCTTCACCTTGGCCCAGCTCACCTCAGGGGTCCGTGCTAGGCCCAGAAGTACGAAGCGTTGCCGTGGCATGAGCCCCTGGTTCTCAGGCAGAGGCTGAAGTGGGGCGATGGGGTTCTCTCTGCAGTGGGAGTCCCCCTTGCCGTGCCAAGGGAGGGCCTGCGTGCAGCCTGAGGAAGGCTGAGGAGGACGTTCCCCATGCTGCGTGCGCCTGGGCCAGGCTGGCATGAGGTAAGTGGCACACGGCTCTGCCACGGGAAGCTTCTTTCCTCCCTCTGCTTTGTGTCCCGCCAACACTAACTCTCCGTGGCATTAGCCTGACTGGATGTTGCAGTGTAGCACCCAAGGAAATGGGGTTCCGGCTCAGATTTGGTGTTTTCTGCTGGGGATGGGACCTTGCTGGACTCTGTAGCCCACGCACCTCCTGCTCAGGGCTGCAGTATCCCCTGCAATGCCACCAGTGAACATGGCCTCCGAGCAGGGACACAGCTCTGCCAAGGAGCCTGCTTTGTGAAGATCCCAAATTTATGCTCCAAGAGGCCCCCTGACACTTTCAAATCCCAGATTTTTAAGTACTGTTGTATTGGTTTTTTCCTTTTCCCCTGAGGAACAAACTTTCCATAGGATTAGAAAGCCTGTTTTCTGGCTTGTTCTTGCCCAGTGTCCTTTTCCCTGAATCAAGATGCAGATGTGTAAGGAAGCAGCTCAACCCACTGTCTTCCTTCCACCCCTTCCTTGGTTTTTTTTTAGGTCAATTACACTGTTACTCTGACTGGTTTATGCCTTTGTTGAAGTCTCTCTGCTTTACTGACGCATGCAAGGGTTGTAAAAGGCCCTTGTTTTCCCAGTACCATGGTGCAGTGTGCTAGTGTGGCTGAATGAATTGTGGTTTGCCTGCAGATTTTTAGCTGAACTTACCTGGGTTAGAGGAGGTCGATATCACACGAGGGCAGATACCGACAGTGCTACAGGCATGGGCTCAGTTGCTGGAGGAGGCTGGACTAGGAGTAGGCACAATCCCAGCCCTGTGACTGCTTAGCTGCCTGCCTGTCAGCGCTGCCGTGGGGTGCTGAAAAACCTTTAGGACCCAGTGTGCCCACAAAAACACTACAACTGCTGACTTTGGTTTCACTGCCCTGGGGAGGCAGGAGGGATCCGGACTTTGCATCATTAAGTCTTGGCACATGATAGCTAAAAAGCCTTTTTGGCATCATTTGCACCTGTGATGAATGTGACCAGCCATAGCAATGTGATAATGAATTGCACTGAGCGCAGAATGATTTGTATGCCATGGCAGCATGTCTAATCCATAAATCTAGAGCCTGCATGTCTTGGCTTCTCCTGGCTCAGAAAGCTGCACGTCACAGATGCTTTCTTGCTCTGCTGGCCTGCAGAGGATCTGCTGTGCTGCTGCTGAAGGGAAAGCTTTCTGAAGGGAGGGACTTTCCAAAGCTGCACAGTGGCTTCAAAGGGGAAGCAGTGGTGAAATATGGCAAAGGTAAATGCAAGCTCTTAAGGTGCTTTGCAAATCACTTCCTAATATCAAGGCCAATCCAACACCTGGGTATGCAGGATTGGGCTGCCAGGCCTGCTGGACAGGCTGCTGCATTGCCAAAGGTTCAGGATGCTTCCAAGCAGCTCCTTTGTCTAAAAGATACTGGGTTATAAAAAACACTGTGAAATCAACCCAAAATGTGTTTGCAGCCTCCATGACGCAGAGCACCAAACCTGAGGTGTCTGAAAAGCAGGTCAGCGCTTCCAAAGTAAAGGACCAAATGGCTGGTAGATAGCATTGGGGAAGGCACGCTCTTTCTTCTTTCAAATGGCCTGTTTTTCCAGTATCTGCATGGTGACTCTTGCATGCTTTGCAGAGTAAAAGAAGTCTAGAAAGTAAAGCAAGCTGGGTTTGGAGCCTAGAGAATTTTAGCACCAAATCCCACAGAAAACAACTTTTTCAGTCCCTGTACCTTATGTTGATAGTGGTTACCTTTTGCTTCAGGATTGCTGCAGGTGCTTGATTACAGATTGTCTGGGTTCATGTGACACCTGGGGACCTACCCCTGTTGTTTTAAATAGACTCTCATAGTTTCTGCACCCTTGTATGTGGGATGAAAATACCACATTTGTACACATAAAGAACAACTTTTTATCATCCGCTGCAGGGCTTGGTCACTGAGACAGGCCAATTTTTGCAACGCCTGGAGATTAAGCAGTGCTTGGAGATTAAGCAGTGCTTGGAGATTAAGCAGTGCTTGGAGATCATATGAAGGAAAGTACTGCAGAAGCATGGCATATCCCAGTTTCACACAGTCACAGCTGTATGCTGTTTGTCTGCCCAAGTGAGGACATTCAGTAGATGCTTTGATGGCAGCCTGATCTGGGATGTGTTGCATTGCTTACAAACAGAAAAAAGACTTTTCTTCCTGGTCATTAATATGAGGCTACCTGGTCTTCTTCAAACCCCTCATTTCCCTTCAGGATTGAAGTATGCAGGACAGCCTAGAGAGAGTGCTAAGAAAAGCAGTGTTGATTCCACATCATGGGACATGTTGTCTGTCCTAGTGTACAGGGAGAACAGCTATTTCAGAAATGGATTTGACTTTTTTTGAATATTTGCATGTGAAAACTGAGGCTCCCTCAGGTTCATAACCCTGATTTTAGTGGGCTTTAATGGATAACACATGGTCTGATTTCATAGAATCCTAGTATGGTTTGGGTTGGAAGGGACCTTAAAGATCATCTAGTTCCAACCCCCCTGCCATGGGCAGGGACACCTTCCACTAGACCAGGTTGCTCAAAGTCAACCTGTCCTTGAATGCTTCCAGGGATGGGGCATCCGCAGCCCCTCTAGGCAACCTGTCCCAGTGCCTCACCACCCTCACGAGGAGGAATTTCTTCCTTACAGCTAATCTAAATCTCCCCACTTTCAATTTAAACCTGTTACCCCTTGTCCTGTCACTACAGGCCCTTGTAAAAAGTGCCCCCCCAGCTTTCTTGTAGCCCTTTTCAGGTACTGGGAGTCTGCTCTAAGGTGTCCCCAGAGCCGCCTTTTCTCCAGGCTGAACAAGCTCAACTCTCTCAGCCTGTCTTTACAGGAGATGTGCTTCAGTACAGGTTTCCACAAATAGTTAAAACAGGTTTCTGTGAATGATTAGTTATCTTGGATAAATGCCTTGAAAACAGCAGGTTGCAGTGTTAAGGTTTGTTCTGAAGATAGTATATGCGTACATACTGTATGTCCAGATAAAGGTATGTGTTCCCTGGAAGGGCAGGATAGAGCACTGCTGGAGGACATTAAAGATTTAAGTGGTTTTAGCCCCCAAAAAAGAAAAGCCCAAATCACCCTTGTAAATCTACAAGTTTTTTTTTTTGCTATTTCTTTAAATGTCTCGTGGTCTGCTTCTGCTCTGAAATGTTTGTGACTACTGAGAACAGAATATTTCTTTATATTTACACATTGGAGGATTAACCTGTGAATTATGAATCCGAAATGCCAAGAATGCCCTCTATGGAGACCTGATGGTTTAAGCTGCATAGCACTGACCTGCCATCCCCGTCTGTAGTAGCGGATGAGCACTTCCAACCTGCCCTGTCACAGCTGTTTGATGGCATACCAATGTCATTCCTTTTCGGTGGCTACAGAGCTGTGCTCATTGAGTAACAGACTCCCCAGGGCCGTTACCCATACTGACACGCAAGTTAGGCATGCCCGGAAGAGGGCAGCAAATAGCTTCTAATCTCTCTTTGCTTTTACTAGTAAAATCAAGGTGAGATGTGGGCCTCTGAGAAAATGATGTGTGTCTGCCCAAAGAGTCTGACAACAGTGCTCCAAACTTAGTCGCACAAGCAGCAGACATGGCTTTTTGAATCCCTTACTACTAGTTTAAACAATCTCTTGGTTGGTGTTCTAAACTACCAGACTGAAACCGAGAGGAGGGGAAGGTGGGCATTGTGTTGCTATGAGCGCGACATAAGTAATACTGGTTCTCTGTGGGGCATTTAGACGGGTGAGCTGACATGCAAGAAAACTTGCCTGTCATTACTGAGTGGTGAGAGCAGTGGGCTTCTATTGGTGTGCCTGTTGGAGATGGGAAGGTACCTGGATGATGGCTGGGAGGTAGGTGCTCTGAGAATACCCCAGGGCTGGGTAGGATGGCAGTGCAGAACAGCTCACAGTTATTTGGGTTGGTTCTGTGCGACCGCAGGACAGAAAGTACAGAGGCTGAACTAGCAAACATGTAAGCACCCAGGGAATTTAAATGCCCCTGCACTGGGCAGGAGCAGTGGGGAGCTGAAGGCTGGGTTGAAGGACTGTGAAACACTGACATCTGTTACAAATCATAGCCCTTAGCTTGGTTGTCTCTCATGGGATATGATAAGGACCCTGCCTGTGTCTGGGGAGCTTTTTGCCCCAGAGGCTTTTACCTCTGTCATTCCCAAGCTCACCAAGAGGTGATGCAGGTACCCACATTTGCTCTGCATCTCCATTACCTGATCTTTCAACACAGTGTTAGCAAGCTAATTTTTTTCCCAGGATGAGACTTTAATTCCCTCCCATTGATCATGGCCAAAGAGGAGAGCTCAAATGGAGATTTTATTCCAGAAACAATGCCCCCCTTATGTGCTGTGTCATGCTCTCTGTGAATGAACCTGCTAGTGAAATGAAGGCCTTTCCCCAGGCTGTTTTGTACCTTTCTCAGGTAAATCTTCATATTAGATCGGCTGTCTGGATTCCTGCAGGGAGAGAGAAGGGAGGTAAAGTGCAAAATCTTTGTTCCATGGGGGCATGAGACAAAAGGACAGTCAGTGGGACTTGGGCTTCATATTTGGTTTCCATAAATCCCAATGTGCTGCCACAAGATTGTCCACATCAAAACCTGTGAAAGTGGAGGACAGTTTTCCTGTGCAACTGTACATGTTTTTCTGCCTTGTAGCGCTTCTCTCGAGGTCCAGTCCAAAGCCTCCACCCTGGACTGACTGTTCACTTCATACCAAAGCTGGCGTCATCCTTCTTGCCTCATCCCCAGCTCTGTTCTGAGCTGCTGCCTATTCTGTTGGTACCTGCTCTTTCCAACCCTTCCCAGTGCTGTCAGCATTTCTCAACTTGTACATAAAATATAGCTTACTACTTTCCCATGTTTGGTCCTTTGCTGGCCAAGCTGCACCAAGAACATCAAACTGATTAATTTGATGATCTAGTGCAGAAGGGTTTGAAAGCAAGACATTGGTGTTCTTGATCCCTTCCTCCCCTCTCGTCCCCTCTGCCGCTATCTGTCAAGCATGGCATTTTAATGTTCCCTTTGCTGCTTTTTCTCTTTGCCTGAGACTCGCAAATGTGCAAGAAGCAATGTTGTAATTTCTGTGCTGCCTACCCCTAAATGAAGGGAAGCTCCCTCCAAGCACTGTGCCTGAATTGGTGTGCACATTCCCCTGCAGTTTCCTACAGTGCCTCAGGTAGAGTGGTTTATACTTACCCACTGCTGGGTCTTGATCTGAACCAAAAAAGGTCTGTAATGTTTTCTGTTTCAGTGCTGAGTGAGTGAAGCACTTGGAGAGGAGGAAAAGTTATATGCTTGCATAAGATAAGGGTCGAGAGAGAGGGAATTGCATCGTCTGTAATTTGAAAATATACCATGAGGTATATTTTGGTGTGTGGATCTGAGAGAAGGCTCCACACTAACTGCAGTGTGGTTTGAGCTACATGGTGGTGTTCGCGGTCTGGGTGAAGTCGTGCTTTGGGTAAGTCACTGTGTGTTGCAATAAACCAGTGCCCTAGTTTCTGTTCTAGATGGGCAGGGAAACAATGAGATGGAGATGCAGCTGCTGAAAGCCTGTAACTTGGAGGCAATGGAGGGAAATCATAACCCTGCTCTGTTCTGCCATTGACTTCAGCGAAGCCAGGATTCGCTGAAGGAGCCTTTGGAGTGTGTGCAAGGCTGTGTGCACAAACTGCCACAATGAATCTCTTATTTAATGAGATCCAGTGCTGGAAGGCATGGCTGTGGGGCAAGGGCACTTGGTTGTGCATGTCTTGGTAGTGTAACATTAGTTACGTACAATAAGGCAGGTATTTCTAAAACCACCAAAAGCATCTGAGTCCTGTCAAAATGAGAGGAAATTGGGCACTGTACCCCCAAAACTTGTTCCAGTGGTTAATTTGCTGTGGAAAAATTAAGCTTGTAATTTTAATCCCTGTTTGTTTGCGAGTTTCCAGCATTCCTACCTTGCCTTGCCTTTATCTGTAAATGTCTGCGGAGCCCCATGTGCTAGGCACTCTACGTTCCCAGGGATGGGAACTTGTGAAATCCATGTGGGATGGGAAATTATCTCAGATGTCTCTCATCTTAGATAGGGGCAAGAGAGTCTGTCTTGGAAACAATTCAGCTGAAACCCAGGCATAAAACTGGTGCATTCATCTTCATGCCCACCCTCCTGCTTACTAGCAACCCATTTGACTTTCTAAATGAAAAATTACTCAAATCCAAAAATTGGGGCATTTGTGAACTGGGAAACAGACATTTAAACAAGTCCACTGATGTATATATAGTTTTCTTTAATCCATGTTTTAAAAATAGATGCTTATATAACTGTTAGTTGGTTTTGCCAAGTTGGGGGTTTCATATTAAAGTAATGATTCACTGCCTGTTTTCCAGTACCTTTGTATCTTGCACAGTGAAGAGGGTCTGTCTGCTGAAGTGTCTTTCATTGTGTGTGGTGAGACAGCAGAGGAACAGAAAGAGGAGGATGGGGTAAATGATCTTTGTTAGTAGGGCTACCAGTGACCTCATGGCCTAGTGGGCTGCTGCTGTTGGGGAGAGGTGGCTTATGGTCCTATCTGGAGCCAAGCTTCTTTGGCATAAATCTTCCTTAGGATCCTGCCTAAGTTACATCTTTGTTTTTACTCTGCTGTGCAAGTGGATCCACCTGATGGAAGCAGTGCAGGGCTGAAAGCTTTTGGGGTTTCTCCCTTGGACAGCGGAAGACTTTTGTTGCTCCAAGGCTGAGGGTTTATTAACCACAGTGATCCAGCAGGTTTTGGAAGGACTCCCAGGAACCCTGGAGGTGCTGAGCTGCATGTGTTGGCACACCGGGAGTCCAGCTCCTGCTGTGTTTCTCTTATTTCAAAGGAAATGTCAGTCAGAGAGGGAACATCTCCTCTGTTGGGAAGCAGCTGGAGTGCATATCAAACAGGAGCTTTTGCTGGGATAGAAGGGCAAGGCAGGAGGCAACCTCTTGCGTGGAAGGGAAGGAAACAGGCGGGGATCCCGAAGGCTGATCCAGCACAGAGATGGCCTGTCATTAGTGCAGTCAAGAGCCTTGGGCTCCCTGTCCACTGTGAGCAGACTGCAGACCCAGACATGCTGAGGTGACATCTCCTTGTGCTGTGATGGCTGGTGGGGAAAGTGGGTGTGATGCGATGCTGAGCTCAGGTGCTGCACCGTGCCAGGTCCCTGCATCCCTCTGCACTGGCACCAGCAGGGCATAAGGTAACTCCGTGCGGAAGTAGGCTAGTACAGAGATGGACATCTGTGCCCAGGGTAAGAAGTGTGCAAAGCTGAGAGGATGTGAGGAACTGCTCTCCTTCCTGCTGTTAGAGCCAGCAGGAGCCTTGTGTAAACTGTGCTGTGGTTTTAATGACTAGCCATTAGAAGAGAGAACTTACTACAGTATGGCACGCTATCTTGCACCCTTCTCTGGAGCACTTCTCCTGAATCCTTGGGCCATGAGTGGATTCACCAGTGTTCCTGTATTGAATGAGATGGGCTGTTCTCCACCTGGCAGTTGCAGGGACTGATGCCACAGGGTGATCACCAACGTTGCTGGGGCATCCTCACTAGCTGCACAGGGTGGGCAACACTAATCCATCCTCAGAGGTCTTTCCCCTCAGCTTCCCTGAGCAAGGAAGGTCTGAGCTGAGCACTGCAAAGATGAAGAGGTCCCTGGCAGTTGTGTGGGAGGACTCACTGCTGGCTGTTCATTTGCTGTTGTGAGCTGCCTGGAAAAGGTTTCCTCACTTAGCCAGGGAGGGAAAAACCTCACTGCGCACTTTAGCATCAGTGCTACCAGTGCTCAAAGCAAGCTGACAGCAAACAGCCCTCGGGATGAAGTCTGTGCACACGACCATGACAATGACCAGGAGTGAGCAGAAAAAAAGGCTAGACCTGATGGGCAGTTTCCTGGCAACAAGGAGTTTGATCTGGGATGATTACTGAGTATTTACAAATGCTGAAGCAGTTGTTGCTTACTGAGCTGGCCTAGTTTTATCCTCAGCAATTCCTACGGATAGAGAATGAGTGGCAAGAATAATAGAGGAGGGAGGATCTGGTTACAGGCTCAGAGAGGAATGCCAGGATTTCCTTGCCTGTCTTGGCACTGGCTTTCTGCTCCTCCTGCCCTGCCTTCCTACCTTTCTGGCTAATCCAGCCCTGGTTCAGAGTCCAGCACAGCAGGAAAGGCAGGCTATCCTGTTGGGGTTGCTGCAGCCAAGTCAGCGTATGCCAAGCTGTACATAAAATATAATGGAGCTGCTGCACTTAAGCTTGCCATGGAGAGAAAAGCAGTAGAACTTGTGGGCTGCCATGAGGCACCCTGTAGCTTCACAGCAAAGCATCTTTTGCAAGGACTTTGTGAGTAGAAGGAAAAAGCTGAAGTCTATTTTACTGAGTAGAGCTATCAAGAAACAATCTAGAAAGTTAATCTCGGAAGTATGCTAAGTTTGAACATCTGTAAGTGCTTTGAGATTTGAGTGAAAAATGCTGGGCAGGAGAGGATGTATCTGTGGTTCAAAGCAGGGGCAAGGATATACCTCCTGCCTACAGCTTGGCTATGCAATAACTTCTGAAAAACTATTTCTTCGCTTTTGAAATATATTTGACTGCACTAAGTGGCATGGCGTTCTCAAAATGTTTTCCTTGGCTTGTTCAGTGCCTCCTGGCCTCTATTCCTTCTCTTTTCCTTCCCTATTCTTTGCAAACAATTCAGTTTGAATCTTACTTTACTTTGTTTAGGTTTAGTATTTCCCTCAAATATTTAAGGATATGATACTTATCTTGAGTAGCAAGCCAAGGAATCACAGAAATTCTGTGTTAATATCTCACCCTCCTTTTGCTACACAGAGGCTTGGCAAAGTAGATTTGTAAGATCCCCAGCTGCTGCTTATTCCATCCTAACGCAGTGTAGAGGATTTTGTCTGTTAACCTTTGGTCAGTGGGACACTTTAAAATAGCTCCAGGCACTGTTCATCCTCTTGCCTGCCTTGTGATAAACCTGCTGTTTTAGGAAGTGTGGGGAAGATACTTAGTAAAATAAAAATACCTGTCTCATAGATATTTCTCATGAACAGATCTTGGAGTGCTTTGCCAAGCTGGACACCAGTTGCTGCACCTATTACAAAGATGGAGAAACTAAAGCAGAGACAGTTTTGGGAGGTGCCTGTTCTCACAGAGAACATCAACAGCAAAACTGGGATTGAACACCCCTGCCTCTCGCACCAGCTTCCTGAGAAGCAGGAGGAAAGGGTGCACAGCCCAAGGGAGCTGTCTTGCATTTAGCCCTGTTTTTCTTTCTTCTTAATAACTTGCATGCTGCCAAATAGGGACCATGTTCCCCTGTGCTTTATGGTTAAGTTACTTGTCAAGTTTCCTGTGTTTCAGTAAGTCTAAGGCTGGAACTGTTGGTGTTACAGGCTGACACCAGGATCTTGGGCACAGTGTCTGTCTCCAGGCCCTGTGCTTAGATTGACAGCTGCTTCCACCTCATAAAAGTCTCATAAAATGCTGTCATAAGTCTTCTCAAAATATTCAAATCCTGTGTGTTACAGGACTGACAGGGAACAAAGGCTTTTTTTTTTGTGTGTGGTGTAATTGGGAGCTGCTGCACTGGGAAGAGAGATCTCTAACTTTGGTCTTGTTGAGCCTGAAGTATATCCTGCAGTCTGGCAAGGTGCAGAACCTAACAGTGGCAACAGAGGTCTTCAGTCCCAAACACACTTCACTCAAGTGTGCACAGTGAGATGGGACAGTGTCCTCTTTCAGTGTGCAAGCGAAGCCAAATCCTGCTTTCATCCAGGTCTGCATGGCCTTGGAGTAACTTCATTTCTCTCTGTATGCCACAGTGATGCACTCAGCTCCCCTGCTGGTGAACCACAACACCCACTGAGGGACATGTCCTCAAGCCCTCAGCCATTTTTCCTGGAGGCTGAGATACAAAGGCACTTGTGATGCTCAGAGAAGGGAGGGCAAAGTGCATGCCTGCCCCACAAGATAATGCGTCTCCACTTACACCTGGCATGGCTGTGTTTTTCTAGCTCTTTTGTGGTTTTGTTGTTCTCCCCTTGCACCCGCAAGACCCTGCTCTGGCTATAGCAATTGGCTAAATCTTTTTTGTGTTCCTCCCTCAGGACCCAGGCACAAACCCAGCCAAGCTATTCATACATGACTGCAGATGGACCTTTGCCCCTATGGTTTGACTGGCCCCCTCTTCACCCGTGGACCGGCACTCCAGTGCATGAAGTGGACATTTTCCAGCCCTGAGCTGCCAGAGTTAATTAACCTTCTGCTAAGGCCAGGCCAGTCTTTCTGGGAAACTAGATCCATTGGTCTGTGCATTCCACAAGCCTCTCTTTGCCTGGCGCCTTGTGTATCTGTACAGGAAAAATCTCTTTCTTCTTCCATATACTTGTGTTTTGGGATTGGAGGGGGCAGAAGCCTGGGGAAGAGAGAAGGGATTAAGTTTCCCACATCTCCCTGCTGTCAGCAGTTGTCAGGAACTTGCCATGGGAGAAAACCAACCCAAAGCTGCTGGACATGCCTTGGCTCTTCCTGGGCAGAGGATGAACACATACAGATTTCCCCATCTCCTCTGAAAAAGAGCTAAGTTTCTCCTTCCTTGCAGCAGAGCTGTCTTTGTATATGGCAGCTGCCATAGTTTTCTAGGGACAACTTGGCATGACTGGTCATAATGTTGCTCTCCAGCTTAGCCCTTGTCCTCTCTCTTCCAGCAGGCTTGCCCCACTTTCAGAGAAAAGCACAAGGTTTTCCTCTGGGTTTGTTTAATTTATGTGTTACTACTGGACAAAACCCTGCAGAACAATGTTCATAATGCCATTACCCTTTTGGCCCATGGGCTCCAATTCCCTTCTGTGCCTTGAGGTTTCAGAGGTCCTTGAGATACCATTCCCAGCCTGTGGAGACCAAGGTCAAGGATTGACTAGACTCTTGGCAGCATACTGTGCTCCAGTGGTTGAGTTCTTGGGGCAAACTGTAGAGATGAGTATTGAATTCTTCTCTATCTGATCTTTATCTTAAAACAAAATATCCATTTTACATTGTGCCCAATGCATCTGTATGTTTTCAGGCTCATACCACCTGTGTCACTGTGCTTCATCTTGTGATGGGTTAGTGCTGGTGCCAGAGGGAACAAATGCTGGGTTGTTCAGTCTCCCGACATGTACAAGCCTGAATCCCATCAGTATCATGCTGTAAAAGGCCATTTATCTCCTCCTCTGTGGGGCAAAATGCTCCCTTCCAAAAGGCCTTAATCAAGCAGAACGTTGGCCAGACCTGTTCCCGTTAATTGAGCCTGTCTTTCCTTGTAAGAAAAAGAAGTCTAATCATGCTGTCTTCCAAAAATAATAATTAAAAAGTATAGGCTTGCATGAAAGCATGTTATGCTCTGGAGAAAGAAAGATAGGGACCTTTTTGACTGGTGCTGGGGGCAGGATACAGAGTTGTTTACTTAATGTGAAAAAAGCCAGAATTTACCTGTATGGTCCACTCCTGTTTGGATAGAGACTGCAAATCCCCCCTCTCCCATCTAGTACTGTGCAATCAGAACAAGCTGAGAGGGTTTTGGGTGGTGGGTTGTGTTTTTTTTTTTTTTATTGAAAGGGCCTTGATTGTCCAGCTATTTTTCTCCCTTGGTGCCGCTTCACGCCACTTCTGACTTTGATTAATAGGTCTCTGAATAAAATGTTAATCTAACTAGGGGTCCTTAGCCCAGCCCCACCCCCACACCCCCCGCCCTCCATGCCGTGCTCCAGAAATATCAGAGAAAACACACAGAGGTTTTGTCTCCCTGCAGAGCACTTGTAGCTTTTGATTAATGGGTGGAAGGGCCCAGCTCCAGGTTTGTGGCATCTCTCCCGACTGCAGAAAAATAAGCAAAAAGTCACCAAACATGACACAGAGAAGGAAAGTCCCAGGAGCTGCAATGGGAAGAAAGAGAGGAGAGAGGGAGAAGCTTATAATTCAAGATGTGCCCCATTGTAAGCCTTGGTATTTGTGAGTCTGAGTTCAGACTCTCATCTCCACTTTAACCTTTCTTTATAATGAGCTCAAACTACGTTGCTGGATTCAGCAGTTTCCAAGCTCTGGGATGTCTTAACTTCTAATATCTGCATCATGAACTACTCTGCACATTGCCCTGGGCTGACATTACACGTGCATGTGTTAAGAGTGGCTAAGATGGCTTAATAAAAAAATGAGACCTTACACTTCAATCAGGACACGTGTTTCCCCTCTTCCCCTTCGAACTGTTGCCCATTCCCTGAAACAAACTTCTTTTGGAGCTTCCGAAATGATCAGAAACATGTGTTTCATTCCTGTTTTCTGGCCAGGACTGAACTCAGAAAGGCTGTTCTTGTATTACTTTCATGTGGAAGCCAGACCTGCTGGAAATTTGCTTCTTTCCTCTAGGTGGATGATTTGGTGGAACTACATGTATAAGAAACTACTCATGCGAGGGTTTGTCTACATGAGCCTATTAGACTTGAGTGGGTCAGCAAGTCAGACTGAGCTACTATGTTAGTCTGAAATAAGAGTATCCACTGGAGGGGCTCATGAAAAATACTGAGGCAAGCCTTAAGTAATGGGATGTGCATATAGTGTGAAGGAGAGTGAAGACCAACATATGTACCACCTTACAGTCCCCTTCCCTTGCAACCCTTCTGTTGAGCAGTTAGTGCCCTTCCATGTTCCTCCCTTCTGTGATGGAGTAACTGGAGCAAGGCTTGTATCACTTCGCTGCCACTCACAGAGCTGGAGGATATGGGCTGGGGTGTAAGGCAGATGAGGTTTCTTGTACGTGTACTAGGTGTTACAACACTGTAACTAGGGAAAGGCTGAGACCATTGAGAAAAGAGGAAAAAAAATCCCTGAATATTTTGAGCCTGGATTTTTTTTGTCAGAATATGTAAAGGACTTTGTGTGGTTGCAATATTCCCCTGGGCCAAGGAAAAGTCCTGCATCCTCAGCTGCTGGAGAAATCTTTCAATTAAGAAAAATCAACCCTGATATCAAGAGCTTTACCTGGAAGGAATCTGCAAAGCAGCGTGGCCTTTCCTGGCACTGGTGCGGGATTGCGACAGTCTCTGTATGGCCTTTCTTCTCCTATTGGCATCTCCCTGGAGGCCTTGTCCTCCTTGACTGGCCTGTCATCCAACTCACTCGACAACTGACATGCCTGGAGGATGCAGCCGTCCCTGCTGACAACAGCTTTGTTTCCCATGTGATGGATGGCTTTGTGGCCCAAGTCTCGCCATTGTCCCCTGCCTGTGGCCTTGCTTCAGTGATTCTTATCTCTGCTCTGGGCATCCACTCCCTGCAGCGAAGGTGAGCAGTTGCCAGTACTGCACCTTCTCCCTAGGTGCCTCTCCAGGACCAGGGCCGGGGGAAGGACAACGAGCATCCCCTCAAGATTGAGTGAAGCCAAACTGTGCTGTTTACCTGGGCCTGTGTGGCATTCGGGCCTTATCGCAAGGGGAAGGCAGATACGAGGGATTCTTTTCATTAGTCAAACAGTCAGTTGTATAGGCAGTGTGGAAGTGCTCGTGTAATTACCATTCTCTGGCTCTCACACCCCTATCTTGTAAATCACCAATCCATCACAGCCCTCGTCCTCGTATTGTTCTATAATTAACTGGACAAACCACAGGAACATTGTTGTAGCTCCCCATTTACAGAAGAGGGACAAAGACTTGAAGGAAGATTTCAGTCCCCTTCAGCTTTTTTCCTTCTCTCTTGAACTCTTTTCTTCTGTATCTTCCGTTCTATCTCATGACTCTAAAGATGTCTCACCTGCTTCTCTGAATGAGCACTTATTTGCAAACCTGCAATCAACACAGAAAGAGTGGCCACAAAAGGAAAGACCCAAAGATTTTAACTCTTCTTGTTCTGCCCAGATGTGTGCATCTGTGCTCACTCACTCCCTAGTGCAAAGGGCAGCTCTGTTCTTCCGAATAGGTTTTGGATCAGTTGCCTCATCCATTCCTTCATGATAATATGCTGAGGATTTACCTCCTAGCAAACAGTCTGCTTGTGAGTTAGACACTCCCAGGGGCTGGATTATGAGCTACAAGGGAGATGGAAGATTTCCAAAGGGGATGGTAATGCAAAGATTTGAGGAGTTACTGATACTTTGGTGTTATTGACCCCAGAAGGTAGATAATATATTTCAAGGCTCCATTTGTCTCTGAAAGCTATTAAAAAAGTTTGATGTGGGCTCTGGAGTATGGAGGGAACTGGCAGTGATTTGGGGCAGTAAAGCTGGTTTCTTTTGTGTAGACCAGATGAGTGAGGTTGCTGTGCTGCTGGGCAACATGGACAGTTAGTTGAACTCTGCAGGAGGTGGAGGCAGAACTTTCCCTAAGATAGGTCATCTTCGAAAGACTGTTCCCAACAGCCTTTGGAGGAGGTACCCTGCTCCATTCCCGAGAGAAAATACAGGGCCCTGCATGGATCAGGAGAACCAGGCTAAAGTTCTGCTCGTCTTGCCTTACCTTCTTGCCTATGGGGATTTCACTACTTCAGAGCAGGATGTTTCCCTTACTATGGCTTACAGCATCTAGCATGCTGTGGCCATGTTTTCAGCTGGAAGCTTTAGATGCTGGAGCACTACAAATAACATTGGTTTATGGACCCTATTCCTCTGCAAAATTTTAGGAAAGGCCACAGTTCTCACAGCTGCTGCTTTGACAGCAGAATTTGTGTTGATAGTGTCACGCAGCCAACTTTGCTGACACCATGGGCATCCCTTGGAGCAAATTTTCGCTCAGAGGATGAAGATCTACATTTTTTCCTGATCTGAGCTGTCAGGTAAGTCTGCTGGGTGCAATGTATGTCTTTGTGTTCTGGTAGTGCAGGCCTTATAACAAAACCAACAACATTGCTTATTTAACCTTCATGTCTAAAATCTTCTTTTCCAGCTCTTGTGAGCTGTAAATTAGACCTGTCCACCCCATGGAAACTCTGGAGAAGTGACCTGAGGTTGACCTCCAAGCCATGGGGCACCTCTTAGTGCTACCTGCATCCCAGTGACCAGGTCACCTGTATTAATATCTGAGAACACTGGATTCCCTCTTGTGAGACCAGTGAAGCACAGGGTGTCTAAGCTCTGCTTGGAAAAAGGCTTTGTCAGTTCAGTACGTTTGAATGGAAAGGGTAAGACCTGTTGGCGTTTATTTTACAGCCCCTTTTATTGACTTGATTTATAGCCTGAGGCTGTGAGTTAATTGAGGTATAGTCCAGGAGAGGGCACCTGGGAAGGGGAGGTGCTGCAGTGCCACCAAAGGGAAAACATGTGGGAAAGTACAATTATAAAGCACAATTTGTTGCAAACTCTAGCCCTCACTTGGTGACAGCAAGCCAAGCTCTTGCCACCAGAACTGGTTGTTCTGGCTCAGGGAACATCCTTAGCTCACTGTGGGTGGCAAGGACCAGGGGGGCAGGGGTTAACCAAGAGAAGGTGCTTTTTCTTGGTGTGCCCTTCATTAAAGCACCCTCCTGTCTGTCTTATGGGTGAAACCTAGTCACCTGTATAAGTGCGACTGTCATCACCTCCTCTAATGGAGACCTGATAGAGTTGTTCCCATAGCCTGAAAGCAGTTGCCTTTCAGCGCACAGCTCCCAGGCCTGCAGAGCTGGTGCCAGGGGCAGCTCTCCTCCTTGGCACCTGAAGTGTGGGATGAAGCAAATGATGCATATTTACATGCAGAGTGCATGTACTGAGGCAGACAAGGAAGCAGGGCTCTTACCCAGGTCAGCTGGCTCCAAGACTGCTCTGGGAAACAGTTTCTTCAGCCCAGTGTCACCCTAACAAACAGAAGGAAATAATAAGGCTGTGGGTGGCCAAGGGCTAAGCCTTTCATAACCTGGAGAGCGACAGATCGATCTGGAGGGGCTCGTTCACTCTTTTCTGAGTAGAAAATAGTGTTGTGGCTGCGGGATTTTGCACAACCCCCTAGTGTGGGTGCTCTGAGCCTGCTCTGGCTGCTCCTGAGCTGTTGGGTATGGGGACAGGCTGGATGCCAGCATCTCTGCTTGTTCTGAGCTGGTGGGCATGAAATCCATGTGCTGCCCCCACTGAAGCTGTGTTGAGAGACATGTTTCTCTCCTGTAAAAAACCCTGATAGGCCAGGGGAAAAGTTACAGCAACTTCTCTTGCTAGGCCTTCTCTGCCACAAACACATATGCCACTCTCTTTCCTTTCAGATATTTACAGTGTATGTGTATCATAAATAGCACTCTGCAGTCACTACACCCTTCACAGGGAGACCCTTCCTTGCTTTGGGAAGGCCTTTTTAGCCTAGTTTGTGCCAGGGAGGGCAAAGGGAGTAAAGATGCTGTCAGATGATCTGCAAGGCCCTCAGCCTTGCATGGAGCAGGTACCATGTCTTCATTCCTAGCACTCAGTCACTCCTTGGATGGCTGGTTCAGTATGTTCCAACTGAGTGGGATGGAGCAGCCATGTGCTGCAGATATGGAAATCAAAAGAAGGTGAGCTCGTTGAATGGTGAATACCCCCATGACTTTGTATCCCACTGTTACTAAAAGGCATCACCTAGCCCACCTCTCTCTTTCCACATGATGCTATCCTAAAGCTTGGCAAGGAAAGCTGGGTTTCTAGGGAAAGGTAATATCCTTTCTCAGATAAAGTGATACAGCCAGGGAAAGCAGAAAAGCTTTGGATGCATGAACCCTTCTTAAAATCTGAATACAGTCTCAGTAAGCTTTTCCAGCTGTAGGCTGTGTGATGTCAATTCTGGGCCTCAGAGGTATGGTTTGGGGATTGCTTTCTTTGTCTTGCACAAGCTTGGTACTGAGCACTGTAGATCAAATCCCTTTTGTTTCAGGAAGCTCTCTCCTGAAGGAAGGCACATCTTGCAAGTGCCCCATGTCCTCTGGGCCCTAGTTGTATTTGCACTACAGCCCTGTGATAACGCTGTGCCTTATTTGGTTTTTTAAACTACTTAATGCTGCTTTTTTTGGAGTAGCTCCTTTAGAAAGAGGCCTTGCTGGAAATGAGAACCAATTTCGTAACTTAGATTTTTTTTATGAATGGTGAAAAGAAATGTTGAGATCAGCCAGGCCAGAGCGAGAAGAGCATATTGATCTTGGCTCTACCCCAGGGGAAAGGTCTAGAGTTCAAAGGCTGGCACATCTTTAGCAAAGAGCCCGTCTTCCTCTCTCTTCATCCTCTTCCTTAGTCTCATGGGGAAGCTGCCTTGCCAGTCATGGCAGCAGTCCCCAGGCCAATTCTCATCCAACCTGCAGTCAAAACCCAAGCCCACAGGCCACTGCAGCAGGATACTGCTGGACAAGGCTGCCCAATGGGTCCCTGTGAAGCGGAACCTCCCAAATTCTTTTAGTCTGTCAGTCAGCTCGCGGGAGCTCTTCGGCAGGGATCCATGTTCCTCTTTCATCACCAGCCAACGTGAGCAGGAAATAAAGAGCAATTTACCCTTTATTTCTCCTTGCAATTACCCCTTTTCTTTAAGCCATCAGCCCCTTTATCTTATGCCATCAGAGTGTCCGCTGTATACCTTGTTTTCATCTGTCTCTGGACACTGCTTGAACTTCCAGGGCACTTGTTTAGCCCCAGTCAGATAATCCCCTCTTTCACTCTGAACAAACAGAGTGCTCCTGGGCTGCACTGCTCTTCCCCGGCCCCATTGTAGTGCAGGAACATAGGGGCTGATACACTTCACTGTGCGCCGAGGGGGCAGTTCATTGAAAACAAACCCACGGAGGCTGGTGATTTTTTAAATACCTTCAGCTCAGCCCAGCCCTTGCTGAGTGGATTGGGGCTCGGAGTGGCAGGACGCTGAGGTTCAGAATGGCATTCACAGCCATCCCATCCGACTGCATTGTCCCTTTGCAGATGTGTGGTTGCGTGGGGTCCCCGGTCAGCCTGGGGAGTGGGAAGGAGTATTCCTAGGCCAGGGCGTGGTCTGTACATTGTGTTTGAGGCCTTCCAACACATGCTGGCAGAGGCCGGGGTCTTTGTCCCTCTCGCTGCTCCCGCCAGGCTAATCCTTGTCCCGGCTAATCCTCGTTCTGCTGGTCGGCAGAGGGCACCAGTAACCTGGAGAGAGCCCTCGGGATGCACTTGCTCTGCTGCTTCCCCTGGCCAGACGTCTTGCTCTGCGGCAGGTTTCCTAGCGTTTGGCTAGAAACGTCTCCCGGCTGGATCTTCCCTCCGGTTGCTCGCTCCAGCCAGCCAGGCTTGCGGAACGGCCCCCACAAAAGGATTCTCTGAATCCCATCGCCTGCCCATGGGGCTTGTACACACAGACACGCCTGTGCCACACTCATCCCTGATGCCAGTGGCTGAAGCTAATGTTGACAGGGTCAGTGACTGGATCAGATCCTTCTGCCTTTTCTTTGCTTCATGCTTCAGGTGGCCTGAAGATGGAGATGTTTGGAGATGTTTTACAGGGAACACATACCCAGATCAGGGTGCAGCTTTTCTGCATTTCCCATGTGAGTTTCCATTAGACCAAGAGGCAGGCAATTTAAAAGTTAACACTGGCTGTATGAGTGCTTCCTAGTTAACCTTCAGTTAGCATTTTCAAACTCCACCCCAAATCTGACCATCACAGCTCTGCTAGGACTGTTTGCTACTCTTGTCTGTAGACACAGATGAAAAAACATGTGCAGTGCTGCAGCAGCAGCTTTGAAGCTAGACATGCTGCGCTGACTGGCACTAGTGCCATTCCTTATAGCCGCCTTGCCCTGGTTTTAAAACCATGTGGTTTAAAAAGACATTCATTTTTCCTTGTTTTTGTTACATCTCAAACT
>NW_010225465.1:40524-61790 GCF_000690775.1 Eurypyga helias | reverse complement strand
GCTGAACACTGTGTTGTATGGCCTTTTTAATGTAGGATCTGG
Organism: Eurypyga helias; assembly: GCF_000690775.1. NCBI lineage: Eukaryota > Metazoa > Chordata > Aves > Eurypygiformes > Eurypygidae > Eurypyga > Eurypyga helias. The sequence continues at coordinate 61,748 of NW_010225465.1, read as the reverse complement.
GTCCACATTACACATAATTAAGCTGCTTCTGGAAAGACAGCCCTAGCTCCCTTTTACCTGGTACCTCCTTTGCACTAGATCTGAAATGTGTAATTGCAGGGGAAGTTGACAGAAAGCTAAAAAGAAAAAATAAATTTTCTTTTTTTTCTTGCAAATTATTTTCCCGCAAATTATTTTCCCAACAGAAAAGAAAAAATAAATTTTCTTTTTTTCCTGCAAATTATTTTCCCAACAGGTGAACTGTTAAAACTGCTCAGCCGGCAGTGTGTGGACAACCTTGCCATTCCTCAGTGTGTGATCCGAATGAAGCGGTCCAACCTTTTGAGTCCAAACCAGTTCTGACTGTCAGGCTTCAGTTGTTTATGGTACATCCCTGTCACAGAGGCATGTGTTTCAGTACACCAGCTGTAGTGAAACTAGTGATGATACGGCATGCCTCCTGATTTATTGTCAGAACTGCCTTCTAATCTCTGTTTCATGTATGTAAGTCTGGAAGAACTGCACTGGTTTTAGCAGACTTACTCCAGGTTCACATGCTGTAACTGCAGTTGGAGTCAGGCTGACTGATGTCTCAGCTTTTGTTCCTTTGTGGTTTTCTGTCCCAATTTAATTCCATCTGTTGCTTTCCTAATTGCAGTTGATCAAGGAGGAGCAATGAGTCATACAGGGAAGTCTCACATCTGCTCATACATGTCACCTAAATCCCAAACCAAAACTGTCAGGTGCTTGATTTCTTTTTCATTCATTTCTATGTACTGTGGCATTTTCTAGCTTGAACTAGAAAAGCAACAGGCTGGAAGGCTACAACAGAGCCATTCTTTGGAGGCTTCTTTTTTCCACATGGAAATGTGGGAAAGGATCTCTACTAGAGGCTATTTCTTTCCAGTCTTCTGGAGTGTTCTTCCTCAAACAGTACAAGCATAATGTAACTGACTTTGAGTTATGTTGGCTGATTAAACAAAGAAGATTTGGCTCAGTGTTGGAAATGACCAATTTATAATTGTATTTAAATGCTATTGATACTGGCATGCTATTTAATTTGTGTAAGTAAGGAATCTTTGTACCAACCAGTACAGAAATGTTTATCTCAAATTCTTGATTATATATAAATGCTGGGCATCTCTAGGTGTGCTTTTCCAGAATCGAATTAAAGATACTTCTGTAAACTCCAGAAGACAACAGTGCTTCTGGAAATACATAAAGCCATTGGGTTGGGAGTAGTGAGCTTTGCACTGTGGTCTGTATAGATCTAGTGGATGTGGATCAAACCAGAGAAGTGTCTGTTGATGGGACACAGACATCCACCAGATGACTTAGGTTAAGGTAAGTTTCTCAGTACCTCACCAGCAAAGTCTGCCTGTAAGTCTCTTCAACTCTTAGCTTGCTGTTCTTGTCTCTGGAGTCGATTGCCTCAGAGTAGTGTGGTTCTTCATTACTGCCCTGATTTCTTTCGTCTCCAGTTGTCACTGACTTGATCACCCATACTGTGGAAAGTTAAATAATAACCTAGCTTCAATGCTTTGGATTTGGCCAGTGAAGAGCATGTGAGCTCAGAGCTGATGTTTTCTGTTGGCACCTGCTGTTCATCCACATCTGGCTATTGCTAAAACTCTGACACAGGAAAGTGGTTTCAGTCTTCTGGGCTGGATTCAATGTTTAGATTGTACTGTTTGTTCTTCATGGAAAATCTTGGTGCAGGAAAGTATTTCCAGGAAACTGTATTACTACTAGTGCAACCTGGAAAGAAACACTAGCATGTTAGCTTTGTGAAAAATTGTGTTTCACTCCTAAGCAGAATGGGATTCTGCTATAAAAGTGCCTTTTACAAGGTAAATACTTCCCAGGACACAATGTGGTCAAAGCAGATTGTCCTTTGGATGCTTGCTGTGGGAGAGACTCCATGGATTCACTAATACATGGTTTAATGCTCTACACTAGGATCCTGTCAGTGAATTTTTGTTTGGCCATCAGTATTTTAAACAATGAAGGTTGTCTTGATTTTATTACAGTTGCAAAAGCTTTTTGGTTTAGCTGTTTTAATTTGGCAGGCTCAAGTGAATGCGGAGGGGAGGTAGTGGAAATGCTCTTTTGATGTTCTCATGCCATCCTGTTTGCACAAGTGACTGTGTTAGCGGTTGGGTTTGTTACACAGGAATGAGAGCAAGAGCTAAGATATTACATGTTCTGCAGAAACAAGAAACAAACAAGGATGAATTCTCATCTCCTTCGCATTTGGTAGTGTTTCTTAGAAGTAAACCCAGTTTGTGTGGTTAGTCCAGTCTCAGAGTGATCGTTGCAAAATAGGAGTCAAACCCATGTAAGGATTATTCTTTTTCTGCTGGTTCTGTGACTCCCTGGAACTGTGATCTGGCAGGTACCACAGACCTTGGGTTTCAGTGAGGTTTTGAAGCAAATGCTGTGAACCCTGTGGCTTTCTTTGGAGAAATGTCTTCTCTGGTGGCCCAGAGTTGGTGGGTTTTGGGGTTGTCTTATGCCTAAGAAAGACAGTTCCACGTTCAGCTTTCCCAGCTTAAAATAAGGCATGTTTGTTTAAAATGATGCTGCCGATAAAAGAGAGGATAGGCAATACAGAACGCTGGTCCAAAGAGAAGCCCTGCAATGAGGGCACTGCCCCAGAGGGTTGCTAGGGAGCAAGGGCAGAGAGATGGAAACAGCCCACACAGCTAATTGAAAGCGCATCTTCCCGTCAGTCATGGGGCTTTCCCATCAATCATTCTAGCACCAACAGGATCTGACATCAGTAGGGAATTAAATAAACTCCTCTCTCTTTAGGGACCTGCTGATGGAAACCCGTAGGGGGGAAGTGAGCAGAGAAGAGCAGGAAGCATGTGCATGTGGGAGGAACAGTCTCAGTGGTCCCCTGGGATTGTGCAAGTTCTGTGTTCTTCCTCTTTCTCACACCAGTATGTACAGCTGAAGGGATTCTTCAGTGAGTCCCCAAAAAGGTGAATTTAAAGCTGGTAACATGCCAAGTCACCTCGGTTTAAACAGACTACAATAACAATATCCTATGGTGAGTGCCCTGAAAGCTGAGTGAAGCTCTGAAGTAGTTTTCACCCCTGGGTGAAATTATTGCTGCTGGACTACAGTAACTGAGAGGTGAGTCTGGATCAAAGTGTCAGAGCAAAACATTGGGAAGAGAAAGTGGACTAGAGCAGAGCATTAGAAGCCACGACCCCAGCTTCTATCCTGCTGTGAATCTGTCTCTGTGGTGAATTAGGATGTGATGTGAGTTAGGGTATTATAGATTGGACCTGGCTGAAATCAGGGGTTCAGTGCAGATAAAGTGACCTGTGGCTCCGTTGGCAGGGCTATCGTCCGTCAGTCAGCTGAAGTGTGTAAGTGGCGGTGTGCGTATATGTGCGCTTGTGTGGAGGGCTGCAGAGCAGCTGGAAACCATTCGGGCACTGACAAGTCCCATGATGGACCTCTACTGACATGGAGCAGCTTTGGTTTCAGGAAAGCCAAAGGGAACCTGTCACTAATTAGACACACAGCTAATTAACGAGAAGCAAACAAAGAGCAGCAGCTTGTGTTTTGGGAAAGCTCAGCCTTAGTAGCCAAGGACGTCTGCTCCTCCCTTTCAAACCGTTTCAAAAACAAACAAAGCTGGGGAGACTTGCATTTCAAAGCAGTGCAAACACTGCCAACCTCAGAAAGCCTTCCAGAAGGGACGCCCAAGAGTGGGATTTAGCAGTGAAAGGAAAAAGGGCTCTCCAGGTGTAATGCAACCTTCCCTGTCCCTAGACCAGGGCCCTCTAAATCCCCAGTGTGCATCTCTTATCCACTAGCTTTTAATTTTTCTTTCTCCAAATAAACACTCCTGTTAAAATTTTGGGTGGTGAATGGGGAAGGTGTGGAAACATGAGCGTCCTTTTTGTGCTTTGCTACTTCCCAGGTCTTACAGAGTTGCGTGGTATTTCAATTTAAAACCCTTTTTTGTGCATTGCTTTCATTGATGTTGTATACTGCTTTATTATTGCATGGTTGACTAGAAGTTTAGGTCAGTAACATAAATAAGTAAAAATTACCTAGTCTGTGTTACCTGATGCTCTAGAGTGTATGAGGCTCTGTCTGAGTGCTAATATCTTTCATAAGAGAAGTGTGCTTTCAGGACAGGAGGAATCCAAAGCTGCAGTACCAGTTATGAGTCCTCTAAAGACCCTGAGACAGCTTGCTTAGGGCCTGATCCTTCAATGAGCCTTGTCAGGGTCCCAAGTCCTGCTCAGACCAAAAATTTTTGACTGCCTCCAAATACACCAGTACTTGCAGGATTCATTAACTGAGATTTGCAAAGTGCTTTGAACATGAAACACAGTAAGAATGCCAAGTTATGTGATATTTGGTGTATTTCCTAGAGCCATGCATGTAATTAAGGAAGAATCTCAGCTTTCAAAAACCAAGGCAGTTGCTAGCCCTCCTTGTCATAAGAAAAAAGAAATCTGGAAAACAGGACTCAAGGCTTAGAAATTAGGAGGTAAATTTAAAAGAAAACAACTCACCAAGTTGTGCTATCTTAATGTTAATCTCATGCGTTTGGGGACTAAGTCATAAGACTGAGTGCTTGGATTTGACATTATGTGACTATGCTTTAAATATGTATTAAAAGAAAATGCATCATTAATCTTCTTGTGCATTCAATATAGATATTATTAAGTCTTTATCACCACTGTCTAGTGCGGAAATTTAGCACAGCTTTTGTCCTCAGAACAACCTATCAGCATACCTTTGTCTATTTTCTTCTTTCATCCTGGAGTAAGGACTGTGTTCCTGGCTAGGGAAAAGGCTGGGAGTTGCAGCTTCAGTCCCAGTGCTGTCACTGGCTTCCTGGATGAGCATCCTGTGGTCCTGCTGGGATCAGAGTCCCCAGCCCCACAGGGGTTGGAGCAGGCATCGTATCTCTACCAGACTGCAGAGTGGAGTGAAGGATACCTCCCTGCTTCCATGGGATGCTGCAGTGTTTGGTTCATGACTGTTTTTAAAGCATTCTAACCTCCTTGACCAGAGCACTTATCAGAGCACCTGGTGTTACAGTGCAGTAGCAGACCACCAGATGCACATACATTAGGGATTTTTTTTCAGCTCATCTGGTTTTGCTGCTTTATGGCTTGATTTGAAATTGCCTCTACTATCAGCATGGGTGCTTATTGCTGTCAAAGGACCTGTTCAAAGAATCAGCAAAACAGCAGGATTCCTTCTAATATCATTTTGGCTCAGATCTCAAATATGTACCAGTAATTAAAAAAAAAAAAAAAAAAAAAGAGAAAAGAGAAGGCAACAGCTTCAGGTTACAACAAGTAAGGAGCATATCAACTTTTCCAGACACAGATTGATTTCGCTGTGCCTTTCCCCATGAATATCCTTAGCTTTTATGAAAAAGCTATTGGAGGCACATACCTGAAGCATTTTATAAAGAAAACATTGTGTGGCACTTCAGTCTCTCTTTCTGCGATGCTACTTAAATTTTTATGTGAGACACTGCAAAAACCCAGCAAGGTGCAAAGCAGGATAAGAAGATAATGAGAATTTTCTAACCAGCCAGCACACACTGACTGAGAGCTGCTCCAGATGGCATCAGATTTCTTTAGCCTACTCAGGGCTTGAAATGTGCCCTTGATTTCAGCCCACAGGAACGTGGGCTAGTGCTGCTTTATTGTCTAATGGATCTTTCACTTGATCTCCTCATGCAAACACGTTAAGCATGTGCTTGGGTCACTTAGAGAAAACTGAACCCCACTCATGTTCTTAGAGTGTAATCCCTTAATATTGATTACTGTGTTGCACAGGGGCAACAGGTAACAAAATCCATGCGGATTCAGACTGGCAGCTGATCATCCCACACACGCACGGTTGAACTGGTGAGCTCTTTGCAGTGTTGGGACTGCTTTGCCTAATCGCTTACCACTGATGTGTGAAACGCATAAATATGTTGGAACAGAAATACTGGACTGCAGCAGTTGTTCGTATGAAGTGAACAGATGCAGTGGAGGATTGTACTATGGAGTGTGTGCCTCTCTGGATTTATCTTGTAGGCAGCTCATGTTTATCTTTTGCCAGCTCACGTTAGACCAGAGTAGGGTAACCTTTAAGCCAGTGTATGAGAAAAGTATTTTGTGAAGTAAAGGCACGCAACTAATTATAAAACGTATAGGGGGGAAATCTAATTATTTGTAAAAACAGCTTTCCACTGACCAGAACAACTCTTTGATTGAATTTTACATGTGGTTGGGGTCATGTCTTCCATTTCCTGACATTTTCTTTGGCTCAGTGGAAGCCCCATTCTTCTCTGTGGCTTTTGGGGCTATGCAAAATTAATATGTAATTGCAGTGATTTGTGGGGGATACATTATATACTTGGGTCTGAAGGGAGCTAGGAATCTCAAGAACTGAGATCAGCCTGAGGCTGATTTCTAAATATAAAGTATCCTGAGATGATCTGTGATGTTTGAATGTCTCCTTGGTTCAGTTTAATGGGAGCTCTAATGCTGGAGGTGTGAAACCCAGTTAAATGGACTAATGGGAACCCTTACAAACACTTGAGTCAAGATGAGTGACTGGTTAAAGGCATGGTGCAGTGCTTGGTGATTGCTGGGCTATAAAGGGGCATCTTGGGGGAAGGAGGGGAGATGCCAACTGGCTTTGTACTTTGCCTCCAAATATAGCAATTGCAGATTTTGCACCCAGATCGGTAGAGCTGCACATACAATACTGCTCATGCAATAACCATGCACTAGAGTACGAAGGTGCAATCCAGGATACTTACGGGAAATGTGTCCCTTAAGACCACTGTATCATGTTACTCCCAACAAAAAAAAAATAGGAGACATGCTCTGAGGTTCATCTTACACAAAGCATTTGCCAGTTCTCTACTGTTTGATAATTAAGAGTGCTTCTGTTAGGAGTCCCACATACACCCCTTAAATGAGCCTGTGATTTCTAAAAGCTGTGTTCCCAGCAAAATATCTCAAATGATTTTGGCACTCTCATTTCCCAACTAGACAACCTGAGACTGGATTTTTTTACAGCATTTTTATTTGGGGTTGTTTTGGCATGAATTTCAAACCTGAATGCATCAGTGTCCCCAGGCTATCTTGAGGATCTGATCTAAGAGGCATCTTCACACTTACCCTAAAAGGTTGGAGACGGTATGTGCTGTTAGCTCATTTAAGACCTACAGGTTTGTAATAGACTTGCACTTACAGGTCACTAAGGATCCCTTAATAGCTAGTGAAAAAATGACCTTGGCTATAATGCCAAGTGCTGCTGAGAATCATTATATCCCTCAGGATATTCATGACTTGCACTTTAAAATTGTGGTTTCCTTTGAGACAAGATAGTCTTAGTGACAACTGTGTTTGAACATGACGGTAAGTGAAGAAATCAAAATCTGCCATGCTGAATGGGTTTGTATATATGACATTTAAGACTGACATTGCTGGCAGATAATATATTGTTGCTTAGGGTGTGACAGATCTGTTATTAATTATTAGTTCATTATTAGCCTTATCTAGTTCTTCACTCAGTTCTGTTCTATTACACTCAGTATCTAATACTTGGATCTTCATCCAGATTTAAACTTCTCCTCTCTTCTCACTCCCCTCCAGTTTGGAGAGATTACAAATTGAGGCAAGGTTTGTTAATTTGTTAACCTAGAGCTGTATAAAACCCATTTGATGAGATGCTTAGGGAAGAGGGATGTACGTCACCAGCCAGCTGGACAATTCAGCTGCCCCAGCATAAAAAAGGGCACCAGATTTCATCAGCATCTTTTAGCTGACCAATTACAATTAGAAACCAGAATTTAGAGGGCAGGGAATCCTCCACCTTCTTGAGGTAAAAGCCTTGTTAGTCTGGATTTATAGAGAAAAACTGTGCCACTTTTTGCTAATTCCTAAGCAGAGCAGACACAGGTGAGCATACCATTAGATTCTCTCCTGCTTGAGACATATTCAAGATAAATGTACACTGGCAGTGTTGCAAATGGAGGTTTTGCACAGCTCTACATGTTTCCTTTCTCCCTACTACTTTCAAGCTTCAACAAATGTGATCACATCAGGAGATTCATTGTCTTGAGTGACCTGGTTTACATGAGAACAGCCCGATCTCTGGACATCTGCAAACTCTCATTTCTGAAGCTGTGGTCATATTTAGAGGCTGCTTTTTTCCAAGTTTGGCTCCCCTGTCCCCAAATAGTGTTTTTCATACAGTATTCTAATAGCCATTGTTTGGGCCACAGATTACAGGAATTTAAGCTGACACTTTATAAAATGTTAGAAGAATCCAGTGGGACATTCAGGACATGAGTGAATTGGAGCCAGCTGGAAACAGAATACAGGAGGTGGATTTTCTCCTGGAGAGGTGCTAATAATTCCTGGTAAAGACCAAAATGAAGGACAGTTGGGTTTGTTTTGGATGGCACATGGCTTTGCATGAAGAGAATCTCTCTTCAGTCACAGCTTAACATCAGTTTTTTTGCTTTCTAGAGATTGACTTTCGTGTTCTGTTTGCCACCTGAGGGAATGTATTTGCAGGTGCGTGCTCTCCTTAGGACATGCCACCCGGATACAGAATTGTATGTGATGCCCAGAGACAGTTCATATCCCAGACTTGCTTAGACCCACAGGGCGAGCAGAGCTCTGGGGACAATCCCAGGGGTAGTTGGCAGCACAGCCCACGAGTGACCCTCTTCTGTGCTGGGGTAACCACTCCTGGACAAAGTCCAGCACTGCCTCTGAACTGCACTCCACTGCACCTTTGTGCCACATCAGCCTGCCTTCATGGCAGCAGGACAATCTGGACATGAAAGTTAAAAGAGCCCTGCACCAGTTTTTCCCCTTCTCCACTTCCAGTCTTCCACTCCACTCGCAGGCGTTCAAGCCACCACCACTTTCTTTCCTCACTCTCTTGATATTTAGGAACCTTTAAAACATTTCCTATTAGCTGTCATGTCTCTTGCTACCTACATTTCATCCCATGACTTGAATCTTTACATGTTTTGTCCCTAGCTGCTCATGCTACACTTTTATGCTCATCACCACTGCTCTGCCCTAGAGCCTACTTTCTGTTTGCTGCCCATGCCTTGAGACAGGGATGCACCAGCCCTAGGAGTTACTAATAGAGTAAAGCTGCAGCAGTCACCAAACTCAGAGGTCCTTAATCATATGCCAAAACACTTTGCTGAATTGATGCGGAAGGACAGCACAAATCGATGTACCACATGCACTGGTGCATTAGAGAAATGGTTTTACTAGGTGGGGAGGGATGGGAATCCTGTGAAGCTTGTCATAAACTTTGATCAGTAGCAGGGTGGGGAAGGGAAGAACACTTGACTAATTTTTACATTAGCTTAAGTAAAAACATGTGAATTGCTTAGATTCCTTCTAACAGCATGATAGTTGAGTTTATTGCTGTATCTCTGATGTTTGCCAAGCAATCTCTATGGCAGCAAATACAGCAGAACTGCTATCAGGTGTGAGCACGCACACAGCCTGGGTAAGGAAATTTCAGGTATGTGAAACTATTCAGGTGCTTGCTACTCAAATATTCACTGCGAACAGTGTCAGGGAGACCAGAATGCTGAGGATTCTTTTTCTCTTAAAAGGTTGTAGAAACTCTTTTCTTACAGGGATGAGAAAGATCAAGCACTTAGCTGTCTACTGCTGCCCACTGTGCTTAACACATGAAAAATGCCCCCAGTTGTAGCTCCTTTATCTTCCTGGCCCAGGTTGTGCCTTTTCTGATGAAATAAGTAACTGAAGCTCACTAGGTTACTTATGAGGAAAGGGAGGAAGAGACTTTGTTCATCCTCATGTAGGGTGAAAAGACAAGGAAGCCATTCCCCAGTGACTGCATTGCTTTGGGTTCAGTAATTTTTCTTCCCTCTAACCCTTATCCCTAGTGTATGTTGTACATGTCTACAGTATATATTAACTACCTTCTCCTTGCATGCAGGGTGCCTCCAGGAGGCTGGAAAGCATGCAGAAGCTTTTGGTGTGTTTTATGTGTAAGTCTTGAGTACATGATGCAAGAGGAGTCATTTCACTCTGCCTCGTTTTCTTTTCCTGCAGTGAGCCCACTCTCTCCAGTGATGCCTCAGGATGGTAATAACTGCAGCATCTTTTTTTGATATACTGAAATTCACTTTCCTCCTCCTCCCACTGCCAGTTGGCCCTGAGGTAGCTGTGACAGACACTACCAAAGAGAGCCAATGCAACTCCTTTTATCCTGTTATTCCATAATGCCCCTGTATATTGCTAGACAGCCATTATAGTCTTCTCCACAGCAAAACAGTAATTTGAAAAAACTTGCTAGAACTCACGTTTTTCCTTCTGAAGTCTCTTGAATGTCAGGCTACCACCTAGTGTTGCCATCCAGAATATCAGGGCATGTGGGATGTTCAGGACATGTTTCTTTTCCCTCAGTATCTTCTGTGTGGCAGATACTGTTCTAAAGAGGTTCACAGAAGAAGTAAGCCTCTTTTCTTATGCTTCAGCCACTTTCCTTCAAATTTAAAGCTGCAGCCAGGCATGATTCAGAGTAGCTCATTTTGACCAGCCTCCCCATTTTGATCAGCTCACCTGAGTTATGTTCATTCAGGTATGATGATCTGTTAGGTTGGTTAGTGTAAGGCAAATGCCAAACTCTTGTGTGTTTATTGTGATGTCCTGGTTATTTCTAAACCTTAAAAATATCTGATGATACTTTGGGTTGTGGAATCTAGAAGCCCCAGAATCTCATTGTCCTGCAGCTAAACAAACATATCACAACCTATGTGTCAAGTACAGCACATGCTTCATCAGTGTATAGTGTCTAAGTACTTATGGAAAACATCTGTTTGCTGTTTAATCTGAGAACATACTCTGAGAAGTTTTGCTCAGTGTTGTCCCCTTCTAAATCTAAAGGGAGACTGGTCACTTGTCTTTACCAGAAAAGGATCTCATTTTAAACATGTAAGTTTTTCTAAGTTGCCAATATCCATATGGACTTTTTGAGGCAGGATGATGATTATGTGACAAGGAGGATTTCCATTTTTGATGCAGAAGGCTTTTTGCCAATTTTTTTAAGCCTTAAGAGAAAATTTTTTGCAGGGGTTTGGTGAGAAAATGTTCTTTATTGTTTCAACATGTCTTGGGACAAATAGAAACTGGTCCTGAGGCAAGACACTATTCAGAATTAAATTAATTCTCTTAAATATGTTATTCCAAGATACTGTTGATATTGATGTCTTTCCCAAAGTGTGCATGGTACTGTTGGCTGTGTGTCCTCTCCTTTAATTGATATTGCCTTATTCAGCTGATTGGAAATGAGAGTAGATTGATTTTCCTTTATTTCTTTCTGACAGTAACCCAAGTATATCTGTATACTTGGTACTTACTCTGCTGAGTGTGTTTTGCAAGCTTGGATTCACCCTGGCCCATGTACCAATACATTAATATTTACTGAGCTCAGTACATTAATGCAAAGTGACATGGCATGGTAGGTACTTGGTTTTACCAGCATGTGGGAAGAGACAGTCCTTGCCCTCTATAGCTTGTACACTGGGGATGAGCATCTCTGAAGAATTGTTGAGGCTGCCTCTTCCTGCTCCCGCTGTGGTGTCATGACACTGCATGCTTTTCCATGCAGAAGATGGAATTGCCACATCCAGGTTGGGACACAGGTTCACAAAGACTGTGAGTTAGTCATAATCTCAAAGGAAATCCCAAAAGCAGAGCTGAGACATAAGCTTGGACCTTCTGCCTTGCCCATGCAGTTTCAGATAGTCCAATAGCTAAGGGGCAGGACAGAATCCTGAAAGGTGAGTGACTTGCCAAAAGCCAAGAGGTCGGGGGCAGGAGGAGGTTACAAGGCTTCCCAGTTGGTTCAGAGTGCCCTGTTCTCCATGCTACACATCCTCCTGGGAAGTAGCACTGTGGTACAGAAAAGCACCTGGGGTTTAGCACCACTTGCCAGTTAATCTCTGCCCTGTGTGCAAGCAGCTGGGATTCCTCAAAAGCACAAAGCACTGAGGAACCCTGGACTCTGCCAGCATATGGGAGAGAAAAACACACAGATACCTGGGAAGGAAGAAGAGGTGTTTGTCTGGAGAAGCAAGAAGAGGGGCTGGGAAGTTTCCAGGAGGCAGTTCCAGACTTGCTAACATGTATTCTCCAGTGTGCCAAATAGCTCTGTCGAAGTGTATGGTTGCAGCAAGGGCTGCTAACAGATATGGCTTATGGCTCTATTCACCTGCAATGCACAAATGTGGTACGAGGTGCTGCTTTGTAAATTGGATTACAGGATTGGGAAGATTTGTTTGTTGTGTACTGCCAAGTCCCCGCTGTTCCCTCTCATTGCCTACAGCAGGGAAACTGCTTGGTGGGGACAGTGCAAGTCAACTACGGGGGTGCTTCCCACCATGAAGTGCCAAATCCTGACCCAGCTGCAGGTGACTGTCAAGATGAAGTTATGGGGAGGAGAGGGTTAGCTGCGTGAGCTTGGTAGATTGTCCAGAGGGACACAACACTCTGGATGGGCATTTGCAGATTTATGAAGCTAGATAAGCATCGGTGAAGATGAGTAACGATGCCACACAAGGTGAAGGAAAACTGCTTCCAGAAATATGAGTTGTAAGAATAACACTGAAAATAATGTCAGAAATGGTGTTTCTTCCAGCCCTGTAGGTATCTGGCAATAAAAATGTATTGATTAGCTGACATTCTTGCTAACAGATGCTAACAAAGGGAGCCTGTACTGAGCTGATTTTTATACTGAATCATGGCTTATACACTAGGAATTTATTTCCAGTAGTTTCCAAAGTCTTATATTCATATGGGCCATGCTCCCATTTCTGCAGCTGAGCCTCTCTTTCCTGGAAGGGCCAATCGGGGTGGTGCCTCCCTCTTCTGCCACTCAGAAATAGTGATCTACTTTCTTCTTGGCAAATCTCTGGCTTTGTACTTCCCATTCTTGCTCTTTTATCTTTTGTAGTCTTTGGGGGTCATACAAGTTTTTCCTCCTAAAGCTTGTATGCTAAAGGAGTGCCTTTTCCTGGCACTTCCTCTGTTTGACCTATTAATTTTCACTTGCACTTCGTGATAATAAACCAGAGTGACCTAATGCATGGTCACAAAACGCAGCAGCAGGAGGGCAAATGGCTTAGGCAGTGAAGGCTGGAGTGAGCACATAACTTAAGGGGCTGATGGAGCAGCTCTAAGATTGTGCCATCATGGTGGGTGAGGTGTATGCCCGAGTGCTGTTGTCTTTTTTTTATCTCTACCCAGTAGCTTACGTATGCCTGGAGTTTTGGTTTATGACTTTTTATCAAAGTATATATGTATCCCAGAACACCTGAGTTATCAGCTCAGAGAGACACCACAGCAATTGCAGGTGGCTGCCAGCCTGCCAAAGCCCCGTGTGTTGTGTTTTGGCTTAATCTCACTGCAGACAGGAACCGTGTCACTTCTCATTGCCGTGTGCCCCACATATCTCCATGCTCCGGGAGCAGCAAGCCCACTTCTCCAGGCATAGCTGGGGCTTTAGTGAAAGATCAGAGAAGAAGAGCGAAGGGAAGAGGGTTGTAGCTTTCTTCCTGCCCTGTGACTCACTGCAGCATGTTAGCTCTGTGTTATGCAGAAGTGACTGTGCAGATCCTTTTATTCAGATTTTGGCTGTATCCATTTCTGGGTGAGCACAGATAAAAAGCTCCAGTCCAGGTGTTCTGCCTTTAGAAATTCTGGGACTTCTTGCATAGAAAATTAAGAACTTGCTACTGAAACACAGTTCTCTCTCCAAATTCTGAATTTTGCAGCCACATTCTGCAGTGGTTCTTCAAATTATACCCCCACTGAACTAAATTTTTATTCAGTCAAGGGGTGGAGAAATGCTTCATTCTGATTCATAGCATCAGAACCCTTAATCCCGGCCACGCAGCTGATACTAATGCCAGTCTTTCAGTTGCATTCAACAACATTTTGACTTTAATTCCTCTGAGGGATCTGTCTCTTAGATGCCTAAAGTAAAAGCCTAGTGTCAGGTGGGCTTCTCCTGTTCTGTGGGCTTGATGAGAAAAGCAGTTCTTTATGGCGAGACAAATCAAAGCTGCTTTCTTGCCAGGTGTAGATGAATTGTATGGGTAGAGAAAAGTGGCTTTTTAATGCAGAGGCGTGTGTTAGCTTAAACAAACAAACAATAAAAAGAACAACTAAATCTGGGCATGAATTATAGCCTGCCTCAGATTTCAGTGTGTCACGTTTTGAATTTAGCTGGAGTACCTATGGCTTTTTTTAAATTGCATTTCAACAAAAGTAAATACAAAGAGAAAGAAACCAGGACAGCAAAAGCCTGCAGGAAATTCCTCTACTGTAAACAAAGTCACCTTATGATTGATGTGAATGTACAGCACCTTGTAAACATGTCTGTTTACTTACAGGAAACCAGAAAGAACCCACATTGGGCGCTGCTGATTTTATCTAGCTTTGCTTAAATGCTTTTGGCTTCCAGTAGTCAGTCCAGAGGGAGCACAGGAGCGATGGCTGCTCCCTGGAACACTCAAGTCTACTGTACTTTAAAACCTGTGCCAAGTACTGCAGATGGGCAGAGCTGCATGGGAAAGATTGATAATCGCATTTTGTGGCTGTCCTGAACCTCAGTAGTGAGAGCTTATTAATAGGAGGTGTGAATCATTAATCCTTTGAGAAGGAGCTCTAGTTTTCAGTGCAACTGATGATGACATTTTGAACAGGTAGTAATACCCCTGATCCTGCACTGTGAGTTTCCTGTAGGCTCCCACTGCAAATTCATTGCTCTGACAAGGATTGTCAATTCTGCTGAGGCTGATGAATTTTCTGCTGGTGGAAAACGTGTAATTGTTTGTGGGACACTTTGTTTTTATTTAAATATTTGTTCATATCTGAAAGTGAAATCTTGGCTCTGCTAAAGTCCATGGGAAACTGGTCATAGCTTTCAGGGGGCTGCAAATTGTGGCAAGCAAATCTGGATTTTTTGTAATGGATATATAGAGAAATGATGGGGAGTTATGAACTGTCTGCTGCTAAAGATGTGACATCTGTCTACAGAGAAGCCTTGCACTGTAGAAACAAAGCTAATTACTTGGGTGATGATTTGATTTTGATCTAGAAATCATCATTCTGTTCTCTATTCATTTTCTAACAATTTCTAACATTATAGGATTTTTTTTGGCCAAGGACAAGTACTGAGTTGATGTCTGAGTGCACTCTCCCCAGGCATTTCTAAATCTCTTTTTGTCAGCAGTAATAACTAACTCAGACATGTCAAAGGGTTTATGGAGTTTGGGTTTCTCCATGTGTGCATTACTTTGTAGTTATTGAAATGTAATTCAACCTGGTGCTTCCATACCCTGTCAATCAGTTTGTTGAGATCTCGCTACACCTCATCAACCTCGCTTTTAATTTTTACAATCTTGAATGATTTGAGAATCAATTGCAAATGTCATTTTCCTAATCACTCATTTCCCGCATTGTTATGGATGAGCTGCACAGGATAGAGGCCTTTAGAAGTGTCTTAGCAACCCTGTTCTGTTAACGAAATGGGTTTCCTTTCTTTTAACCAGTACTAATCTGTAAGAGGTTGTTCCTTCTCACACTGTGACTGTCTTTGGTAAGGGACCTTCTTGAAAGTTTAAACAGTAACAGCTAGATCATCCTTACCCATACAGTCAGTGAATCCTTCGGAGAGCTCTAAGGGATCATTATCACATATTTACCTATGCAATTAAGTCTGTTCCTTAGCATAGTTTCCACTAATTTCCTCAGTACAAAGACCAAGTCTAAGTACTCAAATTCCACAAACACTCATAACTATGTGGTTTAGTGAGCAAGCATTTATGATGCCCAAAAAATTAATCCTACATATTGATTAAATATGACATTTGCCCACTCTTTGTGAAGACAATCAGTCTCCCCCTGCACCCCCTGCAGTTATGCTTTCTATTTTTTCACTTTTAAAAGGTCTCTGGGCATGTCACAATCAGGGTCACCATCTTGATAGGACCATTGAGAGAAGACTCCTAATGATTCCTATTTAGAAGCAGTAATGTTTATTGACTGAGTTTAGAGAAGAACAAAATTGGCTTCCAAGTTGCAGTTTTATAAGGAAAGTCCAAAGCTTGAATACCGGCTCTGAGAGATCTGCCTGGCGCAGGAGCCACAACAGCATTCTCTGGTTCCCTTCGGGGTAATACCAGGTATGAAATTCTGGCACTGCTGAAGTCAGTGATGCCAGGAAGAGTAATGAGCTGAAAGTAAAAGGGGAATTAGGGCTAATTACAGGGAAAATTATGCATGTCAATTAATGTAGAAGGATAGACATGGTAACTGATTAAATAGTTGTCTAGAGGACGATAAGAGATTCCCTTACTTAGAAGGTAACCAAAGTCGAGGTTCGTAGGGGCAGGGTAAGTTTGCTTTCTGTGGTGAGGCAGAACCAGGTCCTCTGAGCAGTAGCACTTTGGTTCCGCTGCAGTGCGGTTTCAGAGGCAGCATCCTGGCTTAGTCAGAAGTATGCCCTTTTTTTCTGACTACCAGCATTGCTGACCAACCTTTTATATCTTTAATCATGTCCTTTTTTGGTTTGTTAAGATAAAGAGAACAGAACAAGAGGAGAATTTATGCCAGACTGAGAACAAACATTGCCTCATGTGGGTGGTTTTATACCTTGGAGGCCAATACCTCAACTTTCTGACTTGTTTGCCTCCTTTTTTATTTCTGATGGGGAAACAACCCAGAAAGATGTAAATCATGATGCAAGTCTCCCCACCCCATGTAAAAGTGAGAAACTGGAGCAAAAGGGGCTGCCACATGCATGCAAAGAGGGAGAAAGGGAGGGGTGCCAGAATGAATCTCCTCTTAATAAATTTGACACAGAGACTGGGAGCGTGTTTATAAAACCCTAACAGAGAGTAGAGGAGGGCTTGTATCTTTGTTTTTTTTAAAGTGCAAAATTAGGCCTGGTTTATTGGACCCATGGGATTGGACAGTGTGTAGAAGGCCACCCATCTGGAAACCAGCTGATTGCTGCTGAAACTTTCTTCCCAGGCTCAGTCCCTTCTCTGACAGGGTGCTGGGGTTTTATGAGAGGCCGACAGCAAGCCTTTTACAGCCCGTAACTCCTTGTCTCAACAAAAATTGCTATAAATTAACTAGGAAAAGGACCTGAGAGGATTGTCCCAACCTGGCTTGGAGTCCCAAGTCCACAGTCAGCAATTTTAACAGAATAATCTGAGTTTTCAAATCAATTGTGTCTGGAAACAACCTTTATGGGAAGTGGGTGAGTGGGAGGTAGAAGGAGACAGCTGAAGGGACACAGGGAGTGAGAGGAGGTTATTTCTAGATGGTGAAAATGTAGACCTTGCAAGTCTTTTCTCCAATGACTTTTCAAGGTTTATAAAGGAAATCAGCAAGTCTTTGGTTCCACAGGAGTCCGCATTTTCTTCAAGGTAAAGGCAGCTTCTGTATGGAACTTGGACTCTTGCTCTGAGTCTGAGCATCCAAAATTTTGTAAGCATTCAGAAACTAATATTGCACAAGATCTTCAGAGTGGATCTGATTTTGCCAGTAACCTAAATCTAATATGCCTTGGAACACTCCTTTCCTATCTGAAAGATGTGGCACAAAATTCCCTTCTTACCCAAATAACCAATCTGCTACTAGGCTTCTATCCCAGAGTGGTTCCACAATAAACAGTTTCATGATGGAAAGAGTTTATCTTCAATCATACACTGAACACAACTGAGAATTGTGTCTGGTCCTATCAGCTCTGCATGGAGTATGGAATCAGTGGGGTGATGCTACAGGAGGGAAGACAACTGAGGTTCTGCTTTTCAAAACAAGGAAGTTAAGAACAAGCTAAAACTTTATCAATTCCTAAAAATTTGTGAAATTAAGTAAATGTTTTGATACACTGTAGACAAGTAGTTAGTCTATTAAATACCCAAGCAGTGTTTCCAGGTTATGTAGGTTGGTTATTTTCTTTATAGTAAAGCTATTTATGACTAAATTTGTTTTGGAACTTTTGAAAGTATCAATTAAGTAGAAGGAAAGCCCCCTATTATTTTTGTCATTTGCCATTAAAAAGGATCAGGGAGTATTTTGCAGGTTGAACATAATAATTGCCACAGCAAGCTTTTGTGGTGTACTTTCACATTGATAATAAATTGGTTGGCTGTGGTTACACGGAAGCCTCATGATCTTTATTTTTGCTTTCCAGAATGCCTGAGTGGCTAACACAAGTGGTGGAGGAAGGGGATGGAAGCCACTTGGACTTTTTCATCTTGGAGGGAGCAGGACGCCACTGCGAAAATTGGGAAAATACTACTTGTAACCAGAGATAACTGCAAGCAGCATTTCTAAGCTGGAGAGCAGAAGGAGAGGAACACCTAGCATCTTGCCTGGATGTTAACAGCAGTAAATGGCCATGTCTTGCCTGGAAGAGAGAGCAGACATCCATAAGACAGTGAGCCCTTTCTGGTGTCTCCATACCCGAAGACAGCACCAGGTAGGCTGGAGAGAGCTTTGGGAGGGGACACTGAGGTCATATGGCTTTGACGATGCTCTGTGAATTGTGGTGTTTTCTCAGTCATTGCACATTGCCTTTGTCTGAATTTAGTCTGGATAATGGTGTGTTGAGGCCAGTTTGTTGTAAGATGTGGCATTTGGAGGTGCAGGTGCTGGGCTTTGGCATGGTATGTATGAGGAGTAACTAGGACATGTTGTGGTTTTAAGATGCCACTTTCCCTAGTCAGAGCAGTACTGTCCGTTTTGCTTTTATCTGGAATGTTTTTCACTTGTGGATCCAAATGCTTCTTGAACTGCAATGATTAATTATTGTCGAGTTTAAAATCAAGTCTGGCTTACATAGGAATGTTGTCAAAGACTCATGCCCCAGCTAGGGCATAAGCCAGAAGGGCTATGTCTCCGGTTGGTGCTATCCTTGTATGACCTTTGAGGCGTTAGTAGGTGTATGTGTGTAAGTGCATAGGACTGTGTGTCTGTGCTCTCTCTTCCACAAGATAGACCTGGGGAGAAGGCATGGACAGCAACTCAGTGACAAATTTTGGACATGTAGAAATTGTGGCAATTCGAATTTGGAATAAATTTCTTAAGCTATTTACAGGAACACTTGGAGAGCTTCAAAATGTCAGAGAAAATACACACTTCCAGTGGGTGAAATGTCCTGGCAGAAAGCTTAGCACAAAATTCCAGAAAACAAAACAAAACTTTCACCAACTTCCACCAGCTGGAGCTGTTACCATAGCTGCCAGTCTGCCTGATTCAGAAATTGCCTATTGCTGGCTGATCTGTAGCGCTGCTGTGGTTGAAAGATACATTGAAATGGAGCTCTTTAAGTTCTCAAAATGTATTATGTGTGAAAACATTCAAATATACACTTAATTTAAAACAAAGGTTTTGAGAATCAGGTTTTTTGCTGTTTGCAGGCACACCAGCAACTCCGCTTTCTGCAATAGCTAATACTAAAACTTAGTCTGACAGGAGCTAATCCAACTCCTAGTAAAAGTGGTGGAAAACTGATGGTGGAAGCTGGATCGGGCTCATCTGGTGCTCTGTTGAAATTTGTGGTGATATACCAAAGCAGAACAAAGATAACAGTCTCAGACTGTAAATTCGTTGGGGCAGAGACTCTCTGTTTGTATGTGTTGTGTAGTGTTGAAGACGTTTGTCGACACTTCAGTAATAATGAATAATGCCAGTGTGAGAAGGAAATCTCTCCACTCAACCCTAGGTGTTTCTGCTGCTAAGTGTTGAAAGAGAAACACAGAGCCCTGAACTTTGAAGACTTGGCAGGTGAGGAGAAGGAAAAATCTTTCCACTTCCCGTTTAAATTTAAGCTTAATCTGCATTTGTTGGGTCTGGTTGAAATATTGGAGCTTTTAATTTAATGTTGTTGGTTTTGGGAAAACTTCTTGGGATGGATGGCATGAAAACACCTTAGATATGTGGCAAGGTTTTATTTAATTTCCACTTTCATCTGTTTTCCATTACAAAGCAGACTAATTGCTGTAAGATTCTCTGTGGCAAAAAAATACTAGGGCAAGTGTGAATTTGGAAGTTTTCTCTCTTTACAGTAACTGTAAAAACAGTCAGCAAACAGGTTTTAAAATGATTTGGTATGGGAGAGAGCAAAGCCTGGTTGTCTTCATAGCAGCAGGATTTCACTGGCACTATCAAGTTTTCAAAGCTCTCAAATTCATCGTATTCATATTTATAGAAAAACTACTTTACACACTTGAATTGTATTTACTACTCTTCTAGAGACTTAAAATTCTAGCACGAGCTGACACACCCCAGTGTTTGAAGTGCCCACACTGACTGTCCACATTTTGCTGTTAAACAGCTGACGGATGGGTATGCTCATGAAAGGATTTTTTTTAAAGAAACAAAAAGGAGGAGGGGTGGCTTTAAGCAGTGTGTATGGAGGCAGGCTGCAGAGTCCTTGGTATGGTTTTTCCACGCACTGTCGGATAGGGTTTCCCCAGGGTGGTGCTGGCTGGCTTCCCTTGCCTGGGCACTGGCCTGGTGGCTCAGTGTTAGGCAGTGCGTGTATTTCCCCCCATCCCCTCTTCCAAACTGCTTGTGCCATAAACCTGGACACTGAATGATCCTGATTTTAAAGCAATGCTCCTATAATAGCACCCTGGGGACAGGATGAAGCAGTGAAAGGCAAGGATATCGCCACTGCCAAAGGCAGTGTGCCATGAGTTTATTGCCTCAGTGATACTTTTCTTTGGGTACAGATTTGTCTTATTTTATTTCAGATAGTGTCTTAATGGGCAGTCCCAGGATTTTGAGCTGCCATAATATGAAACTGGCATTAAATGTCTCCACTACAAAAAATAACATTGGGTTTGCATTTGTGGTTTATTTTGCTATTCAGTTTTTGGGTTTTTTTAATGCTTGAATCCACTTTTCCACTGAGGAACATAAAGAAACTGAAAAACAAGAAACCACATAAGAACATGATATTTTGTGGGCAGTCCCAGGATTTTGAGCTGCCATAATATGAAACTGGCATTAAATGTCTCCACTACAAAAAATAACATTGGGTTTGCATTTGTGGTTTATTTTGCTATTCAGTTTTTGGGTTTTTTTAATGCTTGAATCCACTTTTCCACTGAGGAACATAAAGAAACTGAAAAACAAGAAACCACATAAGAACATGATATTTTG
>NW_010225465.1:0-40508 GCF_000690775.1 Eurypyga helias | reverse complement strand
AAAGTCTTATAGGGCTGACATAAGCTATTGTTATGCACGGATTTTGTAGTGTATGTGCATATGAAATGCTGTCTTGGAGTGCAGATGTCACATAACCTGTATGTGTATTTGTTGTGGTGAGCTGGGCTGTGGTCCTGCTCCTTCCATCATGCGTAGCAGAAGGTAAAACCCCTGGTGACTGTGACGACTGAGATACAGCTGTGGGACGGCTCAGTTTTCTTTTTTAGAAGCTTGGGTCTATCCAGCTTAGCTTTCTGTCTTGCAAGATCCGTCTGCATCATTTCTAACCGTTGATGCCAGCAACATCCAGGACATACAACACAAAAGAACAGAGCAATAAATTCTGGCTGCCTTGTTTCTGTGATAATTATTGATTCCATACATTTTTTAATGCATGCAGGTCTCTTTTTGGGAATCGCGCTGTGGATACAGGCTCCTATGCACTTTGTGCTTATCAGCTCATGATACACTATTGTTCTGTACGTGTTGACATCATTTGTGTAGCTGTTGAGAGAAGCAGGAAGGAAACTGAAATGCCAAGTGAATTTCAGAGTCGTTATCACCCTGTGGAAGAGGGACAGTTGTCAAGTGAAAAGTGACAGAATTGGCAGGACTGGATCTTGTGGCTTGGTGCTTCTGAAACACCAAGTAAACAGCAAACAAGCAGTTAAACAGAGATGCAGGGAAATGGGGTGTAGCATTTGCTGTGTTCAGGCTGACGGGGGAATCCGGGCTTTCAGGCTGACAATGGATGCTGCTGATTCTTTTTAAAAAGTCTTTTCTGCATTGCATATACAGAAACATGCTGCTCTTCCTGCAGTCTCTGTGTTTGCCTGGTTGGTTGAACTTAACATTTGCATGTTAAAAAAACAATTACTGATCTTTATGTAGTGGAAGGTTGGATTTGAACTGTGAGGTGTGAATATATCTGTGGACACTTCCAAGATTTGGGATTCTGTAATTATGAGGTTTTGGTCTAGGCCTGTCTCTAACTGTTGCTGAACAAAAACCTCCTCACTGTAAACTTCCTTTTGCAATAGAATACAAAACCCCCAAAGCACATAAGCCACAAAAAATCTCTTTGGGTGACCTAGCGAGTTGTCATTAGGAGGTGATTCTGCACCCTTATCCCTGATTCTTGTATGGCTTGAACTTAAGGTCTGCAAGAAAAAAAAGTATTCTCTCTGGTAGTATTTCCTATATCCTGAAGGACAGAGCCTCTCCTTTTGCTGGATGTTACACCCCTTCTTTCCCCAGAGAGTTAGTCCTCATACAATAGAGAATAATGCTAGTCTGGCAGTGAACTACATCAGCTGATCGACTAAGTCCTTTCTGTAGTGATTCTGTGATGCTGCTGTATTGGAATGTGTAGAACGAGCCAAGAAACTGTTATGGGAGAGTAAAATTGCACTGTTTGTTCTGGAGATGGGCAGTAGTAAAAAGCCACATACAAAGTGATCGATGTATACATGTATATGATAAAGCAGAATACTTTTTAGGCACATGACGGATGCTATTACATTAAAAATCCTTGTGTTCCCTTTTCTTCCCTTGTTTTTTATGTTGGGTAGGGCGCTTGTTCCTGGGATGAAGTGGGTAGATGGGGTGTTGGATCTTCAAGGCTTCTCCAGAACTGAGCACGCTGATCAGCTGCTTTTTGCATTTGCTTCTAGGACAGCAGACATTTTTTTCCTCCTCTTTTTGTTTTCTTCTGTATGAGTTGTAGGATTATCTTCAGGCTAGGGAGCTCCTGTGACTTGACTGAGCCAGGTTCTCTGGGAAGGAGATGAATACAAGAACTGTAGAGGAGATAAGTGGGGAAGGAAAGGATATTGCCACCTTTGGTTTTTTTGTTCTTTGGGGTCATCTTGCCCTGTTTGTAAGGATGAGTTGTGCATATCAAGTTCTCATAGGCAGATCTTCACCCTTCTTTGCCTGCCCAGAGCAGGGAAGTACCTGGTCCCATGTCAATGCTCTTTGGGCCTCCCCAAGAGCTGCTTGTTACTAGTTTTGACATCGCCTGCTGACTGCAGGACCAGCAGAGACAGGAGCTCTGCTCAGGAACACACTCTCTCTGCTCTGTGCCTTATGCTGAGGCTCCACTTGCCGGCACAGCGGATGTGGCAAATTTTCTGGTTTCCACCCTCATGGGGTGAACTGCTTGTGGTTAAGATGATTTGCAAGTGTGGTGTTTTGTGGTTATGTTATTGTTTCCTCCTATAATCCTACATGCTCTGGTGCAGAGGGTGTTTAATAGCATCCTCTGGTTGACTCCACGATGACTCATTTGCTCAGACCGCACAGAACGTTCATATCGTCTGTTGAGAAGCTGAGTAGTAAGAATTGATTATAGGCCTTAGTGTGGGCTCCTGAAATACGGTCTTCACTTTATGACAGAGTTGGAATGTGAGACCAGATATCCCTCAGATGAAAGCAGTTGAAGAGTTTATCTGTGCCGAGTGGTGATCTGCACAGACATCTCCAGATTGGGCTAGCAGCTGACCCTACCTGGCTTACAAGACATGCACATTGTCAGTTCTACACTCCTTGATTCCTCAAAGGGACTTGCTATCTAGGGTAGTCATCTGATTGGCCATTCACACCACCACAAAGGCTGCTCCTCAGGTGGCAACCTAGAAACTGCTTGTAATAGCAGCCTGAAAAAGCCCTCAGACCTTGTCATCCATGCTCCAAGTCCAGCAGCTGTAGTGGGGCTGGCATTAGTGAAATTTAAATTAAAAGCAGAGGAACACATGCCTGGTACCTGTTGAGCTGTATTTGACGTAGCCCATGTTTCAGCTGGTTGACTCAGAAGTCAACCTGTGCGCACAGGACCTGCCTTGTGAAGTGAGGGGGTGCCATTTCCCCAGCCTAGGCAGGAAGAGAAAGGCAGCCAGTCTTACCACTCTCTTGCCTTCCCTCTAACAACCCTCGGTGGCAGTGCAGATAGAAAGGCCACTTCTGCCTGCAGAGTTTTCCGAGCAGCCGAGAGCATATTGCCCTTCAGCAGCCCAGAGTCCTTCCTCTCCCACTGGCAGATTGATAAGGAGGGACTTTCTTGCTCCACAACTAAGTGCTGCTCTGATTTACTGCAGCTCTTCCTTAAGCACTTCCGGAGGTCAGAGGGCTGCAGACATTAGCCCATAATAGAAGACACGAGGTCATTTGTAACCAATACCAATGAACCTGGGTGCCGTGCAGTGCAGCTGGGAGTAAATAAACCTGTCCCCTGACTTGCTTTGTAAAACCTCTAACGTGACACAGAGAGGAGCATGGAAGAATAATGGATGGTTCTCATCAGAAGAAATATAGTGCCCAGTGGCTTGTGAAGCATGTGTGTTTATCTGTTATTCTTGCCGGACACTACCCTGAAATGCAGCTCTGTTCCCTGAGGAGGTTCTGGTGGCCACAGCGGAGACTGAGGGCTACATCCCTGGTTGCCTGTGAAGCCTTTCCTTAGCCTAACTGGCTTCAGCCTTGTTATTTACCATTTGTAATGGAAACTTAGAACATTCCTAATGAAAATATTACTTTTTAGTCCAAAGAGCACTAAAAAAAAACCACCAACCATACTGCAGTAACATTAGTCTGTTTCAGAAGACCTGGGATCATTCACAATCAGTACAAATTAACCCATTATGTTGGCTGTGATAAAACTGCTGATGGCCTCTGCTTCAGTAGCATTTGGAAACTGCCTGGCTGCAGTGACTGCTGATAGAAAGAATTGAAATTGTTACTGTCCTGAAGGCAGAAGTCCTGGTGGAGGGAGGAAGACCCAGATGGCATGCACTGCTGTAGGTGCAAATGAAGGGACTAATCCTAAAGGCATTGAAATTTTCTGCATTTCAGTGCAGTAAATCCCACTAAAATCCATGGCAGGGCTCTTGGAGGCTGACTCTGGGTGTTGGCAGCTGAGCTAAGCAGCATGGCTGAGCAGCTGGGGTCTAGGCTGGCCGCAGGGCTGTGTGTCTGAACAGGAGACCTGAGAGCCAGTCTCTGTTCTCAGCCTGCATCCAAGAGCAGAAAGGGAAAAGTGCCTAAGGTGGAGGGGAGAAGAGCTGGAATGGTGCTGGAGGTACCGTTATGGATATTGGTTATGGCTGGAGCATGGTGTACTTGGTGGTGCAGCTGTCTCTGTTGATCATGAGATGACCTCTCCTGGTATGACCTGCCCTGTCCATGCAATGGTCTCTTGAACTGAGCGGCTGCAGCGGTCACAAAGCCAGCAACAGTCTGAGTCACTCATGGCGTGAAAAACAACAGTTCAGTGTCACCATGAGATGGGTAACTCTTATTCCTGGGTGCATCTGGGAAGTAATTCCCAGAATAGCCAGGGAAGTGCCAATGCCTTGTAGGAGACCTGAGAAATCTCAGCTTTAAAGTGTGTTCAGAACTGGTTGATTTACACCTAGAAGAGGTAGATTTGGAGGAGGAAGTACAGAGAAGTTCTTCTAAAGTAATCAGAAAAATATACTGCTTGTCTTATATACAAAATTTTGCTTATTTTTTCTGGCAGAATAAATAAGAGGGGGCTGTGGCTGTGCTCTGCCAACACACTGGAAGTAAATACCAGGGAAGCAGATGATGTAGTCACGCTAGAAGATGATGCTTTATATTTTAGTTAAAGCCTACTTAAGGACACATAAGCAAGTGGTAGGCAGTCCCTTGTATATTTTGGGTTCACCTTCCTGTGCATTTCTGTAAAAAAAATGGCACATCCATGCCCCCCCCATTCTGCACAGCAGTCCAAAAATCCTGTGAAAATGTCTGTGGCTTAATTAGGCAGGATTTTTACATCTGAAAATGGGAGCTCAAAAGATGGGAAACAGACTTTTTGAAACTTACCTTGAAAACAATGGCTGTGCTTAGCACCTCCATGCATCCAATAATCCCACAACAGGACCTGTCATCAAGTGGTACTCAGATCTGCTTGTGTCTACTCCAGCTTCATTACTGGAAATTAGGTCTATTTATACTGCCTTGAATGCTCCACGCCATTCAAGTCCTGAGGAGAAAGACAAGCTCAACAGCTTGAGTGGTGTTTGTTTGCCTGGTTTTATCCGACCAGTAAAGGAAGCAATTTTGATAAACAGGGGGAGCAGGGAGCCCCTCCTCAATGTGGCTGTTGATCACTGCGGTGGCTGTACCTTGAGCACCCCATGCACCGCTCCGCACCTGAAGCCTGCCCTGGCCACACGGAGGTGATGACAATAGGCCTCCAAGATAAACAAAATAACTGAATAAAAAGTGCTGAAAGCCAGCAGCAGGTGAACTGCTAAGAACAAACCCCGAGCGCCCATCACCCCACCTGCAAGGCGAGCTGGGCAGAGCTTATCATTTAGGTTAACACACGGTCCTTTTCCCCCCTCCTGCCCCAACACCTCCCTTCCCAACTTTCAACAGTTGCTTGATTACTTGTGTGATACAGCTCGACAATTATTAGCCGTTCCCCTTCCTCTTTCACAACAAAACAGAGAGGAAGTAGGCTCAACCAGGCCAGGTGCTGTTGGGTGGCTGGTCACTACTCTCTTCAGGAAGGTAAATATTGAGCTAGAGACGATTACAGCTGTGTTCAGAGCAGCACCACACAGACGGCAGCCTTCACGCCGTCACGGGAACCTTGCGCTCCAGCATGCATTTAACCAGCTCTTGTTGGTGTGTCTTCGGCAGCAATTGGCTCAAGCCTCAAGTAAACATTTGGCTCTGTTAGTTGGAGAGATGGTGCACATATGGAGGTACTCTTGGTGGGGTCTGAAGTGGTGTTTGTATTTTGCTCCAGCCTGGTTAAAGGCAGCTGTGTTAGGAAGCAAGTAGGCAATCCAGCTGAGGTGACCTGTGCTCCAAAGACCACGCGTGTCACCAGGACTCTGAACTCCAGCAGCCTCTGGAGCATATTCCTCTTCTGTCACATGCTGCCTGTTGCTTGCTTTACTTCACTTACAAATTCTAGGAAGAGAAATAGAATAAGAGCAACTCTAGAAGTTTTCCCTGTGTCAATATGCTCCCTGAAACACCTCTCATCTAAGAGGCCAACAGCACCTGGCTGCAGAGGCACTGGCCTCCAGAAGGCCTTCCCTGAAGTGGAAGAAGTGATTCTTAGAGATAAGATGACAACAATTGGCAGGATTTGGTGTGTCACGCAGTCTGTGTTCATGGGTGGTGGCAGTGTCTGTACTTGCTCTGACCAGGTTTCACTGACTGCTGTGGAAAGACAATCCCTCACGCCATTGTGAAGACCTGTGCAAAAACTGGCTAGCAAATGTTAATATTAGAACGAGAGGTAACAGCCCCTGCCTGTGTCATCTGCACGAGGCTGTAGCAGACATACCCAGCACAAAGAGCTGACAGGGTAAACATGGAGGCCAGATGAAGTAGTGCAAAAGCAGCAAAGGCACAAAGAGGTGAAGTAACGTGGTCAAGGTCATGCAGCAGGTCAGAGTTGGGTAGCCTCTGGGTCTCACGAGTCCCAGGCCAATGCACTGTCCAGTGCAGCAGGCAGCCTTGCACACTCTGTTCTACATCAAATACAGGCACCCTCTGGGAAATAGTTTACTGTTTTAACAGCTGCAAACTTTACACACCGTAGATTCAGATTAGGTGATGCTTTCTTCCAGCTTCTTGGTAGGAAAATCAGGTACCACAATGGAAACTCAGAATCTTTGTGCAACAGCTTAGCATGGTGTTAAATCAGCTTTCTACTTGAGCAGCACTGTTCACGCAATCTAGAATTTCATGAGAGCCCAGCAGGGCCACTTACTGCAACCTCCATAGCTGCAGGAAGAAGAGGGTAAATCTGGGATACACAGAGACTTTTAGGGCTTCTGTCAATCCAAATGGAGCTCGGGGCTGGCAAGGCAGGGAAACCTTTCTATATTTTGTCCCTGCCAGATACCTGGGTGGTATTGCCCACAAATGAAGGGGATAGAAGAGGACCCATTTATCATC
This sequence comes from Eurypyga helias, assembly GCF_000690775.1. Lineage (NCBI taxonomy): Eukaryota > Metazoa > Chordata > Aves > Eurypygiformes > Eurypygidae > Eurypyga > Eurypyga helias. The sequence goes on along the minus strand of NW_010225465.1, from coordinate 33,563 downwards.
TCTTCCATTTTCTCTTTGCATTTATTTTTCTTCTAAAAACACGTTTAAAAAAATGAATTTAATGCTGGGGAAAGGTGACAGATTAACAACCTTAGAGATTTCAGCCTTCTGTTTATCCGCTGAACAGAGCACTGTAAGCACATTCCCGGTGCTGCTCCAGGCACTGTGCCCCAGCCCTGACCTCAGGGACCAGCTCCCAAGAGAGCTCCCAAGAGAGCAGCCCATCCCTCCAGCCTCCCCAACCTTCTGGACCTGCATCCTCTTGGATGGAGCAAGGACCGCTGCTCAGAGTGCGAGTCTGTGTCAGAGACTCCTGCAAGTGAGGGAATGGATGACAACCCCCCGGTAACTGCGCTGTGCTGCATGGTCTCACAGCTGTGGTGAGACTGCTCAGCAGCAGGCCGTGTCTGCGCAGGGCAGCTGCGCAACTGCTCAGGGATATTGCTCCAAGTCCTCCGGGCCAGGCAAAACACTTGGAGGTCTTGATCCACTTTCCAATATTCAGTCCTCTCACTGCAAGGAGGGGAAAAAAGCCAATCCTGTGTGAGCACAACAGAAAAGGCCTTTGGGATGCCCAGGTGTCTCTGAATGGTGCTTTTCACCTCACTGAAATGCAGACTAGATGATGTTTTCATACCAGCACGTAGAGTAAGACAACCACGTAGCTATGCTGTGATTTTGGTCGAGTCTGTGCATTTGCAGCTTCTGCTGGCTTCTGGAGAATTTTGTGTGGTTTTGTTTAGGGAATAAACATCCTATATGGATCCTAGCATTAGGTCGCCAACTCTGAAAAGGCAAAATTCATCCCCCATCCCTCCAGCCTTTCTCACTGACATACTTGGTTGGATTTTGTTTGATAATTCTCACTATGGGTCATTTCAGACTCCCACCATAAAGGCCTTCTGTAGTTACCTTTTCATCAGCTCCGCTGTTTGGAATAACCCTTTGCAAACTAGGTATTTCCCTCTGCCATAAAGCTGGAGTGTTCGGGAGAAGAGAGGAGAGCATCCTTCATATAGTAGTCAGCATGGGTCAGGATGGGGGTGGCAATGTGGGGGGTAAAGCTGCCCGACACACAGGAGCACTACTTCCTTGTAGTTAGTAATACAGCCATTGCCCTCTTCCCTCACTCAAGAAGTGACATTCCAAGATGCATATTTGGTGTTTGAACTCCCCTGTCTCCCGGACCTAAGGGACAAGGGCTGGGACAGCTCTGTGTGAGGCCCCGGTGTTGAATCCATTTGGCTGGTGTGCCCAAGGGGCCTTCTATCATCACCTGCCTCTGTTGGAGCGAGGGTGTCCACTGCACCAGGTGGTACTCAGGAATTTTATCCAGTGTGAGTTACTCAGGAAAGAAACTGCTCCTTCACTGATCTGCCTGTGGTATCAGAGGGTTGACCTCATCCCCCCTTTTTTGCTGAGGGGGCAGAAATTTGATAATGGCCATAATTATGTCTGAACATATCTGGATCATCACTGCTGTATCCACTTGTCCGTAATTACCAGCAGTGGACATGGTGGCTTCAAAGGCCACCCAGTTATCATTTATGTTTACTATAAACACAGCAGTTGTTTTGGGTTACCAGGGTGGCCATTTTGCTGGAATTTGATGAGCCAGACCCTGAAATCCTCACCTGACAACACCTCCCTCCCTCCTTCAGGAAGAAAATTCAGTATAGGAGTGCCCTATGCCACCTGAAGAGGGAGGATGGATGGGCTGTGCCTCATACACCCCTGGGATTTGCCGTTTCCCAAGCTCCTTCTGAACCCCAGGGAGCTGGCCTGTTTTAATGGGGCTGTTCCATGTTTGCTAATGCTGTCTGCCCCCAGCACCACTTCCTCAGCTCGAGGGCTCCAGGAGTGCAAACTGGTAATGCCAGGGACAGTGAGACAGCTTAATGTGTTAACCAGGGCATCTGCCCGGCAGAGCTGCAGGCAGGGGTGGCTGTGATGGAGAGGATGTAACAAGTTATGCAGAGCTTTTACTTCATACACTGCACTGCAGAATGAGGAGGTATCTGGAGGTAAAGGGGTGATGTGGCTGCTGGTTTGGCTTACGGCTGTCTGTTCCTATGGGCAGTGCAACACCTCCCTGCGGGCAGGGACAGCAGGCGCAGGATGGAGGTGGGGGGTTCTGGACCCTCAGCAGTGGTAACCAAAGGATAAGCCCAGCAGTTGTTGCACTGTGGGAGGAGAGGATCCATTTCTTCTTCCATGGGCTCCACAGACCCTCTCAGTGCCCAGCCCATTTATCATGCCACACACTGGGCCAGGATTTGGGCTCTGCCAAAGTCATCAAAAAGCAAATCCCTCCCTTACAGACCTGTATAGACACACAGGAGTGTGACACCACAGGGCTGAGAAGGCTGTAGCCTCCAAGATGGAGAGTGGCCTTGTGAAACCTTGGCCTACCGGATTCAGGGGAAACATGGACACTTGTTTCTGTGGAAGCAGGGATCTCCACCTCCCAGTGGAAGCTGAATCCCTTGGGAGGGATCCAGATGAGACCAGGCTCTGCGTAGAAAAGCCAGAAAGGGAAAATGTGGAAGCAAATCATATGAGGGCAGGCAACAGGAAAGCACTGGAAGAAGGTTTTTTAATTGCATTGAAGTAAAATCATTGCATCAGTTGGTGAATGTCTGCATAAGCTATATTTGCCTATGAAAGCAGGTTGGAGCAGAAAAGTTGCCTAAATTCCTACATCGAGGACGAAGTCTTTAGTTGAGTGGCTAGTTACCAAACACTCAAAAGAAGGAAGGGTTTGGATTTGGCCAAAATTTGATAAATTGTTAAAAACTTTTGGTAGTTTTTTTGATTCACTTTGTGAAATAGGTGAAAATCCATCTTACAATCATAGGAGCTGATAGGTCATTTGATGTGTGTTGCTCACAAACCATATGCTGCTGTGTGCAAAGTGGAGCTCCAGATTTCAGAGTTCAGCTGGTGTTGCTCTGGGCTATGCTCCCTTCAAAGGGGACAAGCGTTATAGGTACCTGTGCCACTGGGAACGACACCGTCCCGTCAGCTCAGCGCAAAGGGCATTCAAAGTAATGTTCCATGGTGTTAGCATGAGCTGAAGCAAAAGGCAAAGCCTGCTGCAAGATGAAAAAGAGAGAAGAAACCTCAGAAAAACGTAAAGCTTTGGAGATTTGAGAGCTCAGGACAGGCTGATGTAGCCCATGGCTTTGGTGTAATCTCTACAAGATTACAAGTTGGTGGCTCATGCCTCATGGCAGCTGCAGAGAGTAATTTATGAACTGCATCTTACTGCCTTCTGTGTTGGTGGGATGGAACTTAGCTGCTCACAGTCATTTGGCCAAAAGAGATGGGAGTTTTCCAAGTTTTTCTCTTAGTTGAAAGTCTTCCATCTGGCACGCCGTTTAAGAAATACCATCGGAGCAGGGTTTTAAATTAGTTTTTTGCTGGTGTCTAATCCTTCATGATTTATCTTACTGCATTTTTACCAGAGGAACCCAAAGTTCAGTGATTACAGGGTGGACTGTAAACACTGACGGGCTGAAAGGGAATGAAGGCAACATATTTTGTTGCAATGATAGCACCACTTTATGAGGACTGCATTATAACATGGGTAGATATCACCCCACTGCTGGCCAGTGAAACTGTGCCCCTACATCTGCTTTGAGGCCAAATGCAGACTCCTCTTTTAGGTAGAGCAGGCGCAAAGGATCCACCGCCGCACTTACGCTTTTCACTGGGTGGCAATGCTGCATTCAACGTCTCCCCAGAGCTGCTTTGAAGTGCCTGGGAGCAGTTCAGCAGAAAGGCTGACAGCAGCAGCAGGGGGAAGTGAGCTGGAGATGTGCAGCAGGTAGGCACCTGCAACCTGACTCCAGGTAATGTGGTCTGACTCGGGTATTCATCTTCACTGGAAAAAGATGCTTCATCTTATCTCTAAAGGAAAGAGCAAATTGGCTGGTGTACGCAGCAGATAACACACATCAGGGTGATGTATTTATAAGGGGAGGAAAGAACAACACAGTCAGTGCCTGTTTATTTATTGTTTCATGAATTACAAAGGCTAAATAGACTAAACACTCCTTCACTCCAGCAGGAAAAGCAGTGCCATTATGTGTGACTGAGAAATTAGCCCTCCAATGAGGTTCAGACTGTTACAATGTTCTCCTCCCAGTCAATAATTGAGATACTTCATAGCCTCAAACAACCATATTCATGGAAAAGCCCTGGAGACACAGCTACAAAGCCAGACTTGTGACAGAAAACCCTTCTCTTAGACTTACCAACAGATACATTAGGTGACATTGTCATGCTATGGCATGTGTATATGTTCTGTAATGTGTGGCATGTGGATTATCAGCAGTTTGTGGGTTGTCAATATTTGTGAGTGAGTGTTTCAATGTAAATTGAGAAAGATGTATTACACATCCAGAACTCTGCATCGTCTCCTGCACCCTCCAAGGCTCTTTGGCTGTGCGCTAGAGCCAGAGACAGTTAATATTTTCATGTTCTCAGGGTGAAGATTTCAGCAAAGTCCCCAGAGGACTAGAGGGGGATAAAGTCTGTCGTGCTCTCCTGCACAGATGCGAGTGCAAGGACTATAAGGAATAGGTAGCTGAAAGTATTGATTTGTAAGGTAAAATGTTAAAAAAGCAGAAGTGTCTAGCAATACTGTAGTGAGAAATGAACTTACTGTAGGAGGGAAACATCGGGAGAGAATAGGTTGCATAGCATAAACCAGAAGGATTCATATTCAATAAAGCAAGGTACATGAGACTAGAAATGGGGAAAGCAAGAACTAGCTTGGGTGATGTGCTTAGAAAATGTATCAGAGGCATATTCTGCCTTGGCAGCGTAAGAGATTGGTCACCCAAATACTTGGGTGGTTTTTTTTTTTCATTTTCAGTTTTTACAAGAGGAAAGAGCCAGATCAGCCACATGAAATGTTAGGCTTGTTCTCAGGACCTGGCCCACCTCCTCTTTAGCCATCAGCCCTCTGGCCCTGTCAAATTGCAAAGGACCAGCTGGAGCAGGTGTCAACAGAGATGTATCAGCACAGAGTTTTGCTGGGGTTTCTCAGAGCAAGTGGCAGGATCTCTTTTATCATGCTGAGCCTACTCCTGTCAGCAAAGCAGCCAGATGAAATTTCCTTCTCTGGAGACCCCCTCTCCGTTGCTGTGTAGCCAAAGGATTTTGTAGGCTCCTTCACTGTCTTAGTTCTCATCAGATTTGCATCATTATTCAGGCCTGGAAGAAAAACAAAAACAAACAAAAAAAAACCCCACACAGAAAAAACCTATCATAAAGCCAACATTAAAATAAAAATCACTCCACAAAGACCTCATCAAGGACTTCTGACTTTGATGTGTCTGAAAATATTTTGGGATGTTTTGCTTCTGAGCATTTGGAAAGTCCGGACTGAGCTGTTTTGTACTAACTTTTACAAATGCTAAACATCTGGCTCTGCTGACATTACTTCAGGTATTAATGCTGAGTAATTTAGTGTAGAGTGTGTTTGAACCCATAAAGAGCAAAGGTGTTTCCTATGTTTCAGTAGATGTGCTTAAAAAGCAGAACAGTGCCATGGGTTGCTCCAGGGAAAACCTGAAACTAGAATTTCATTTCAGACCTCCATAAAAAGCAGGTTATTTGGCAATTTTGAACCATGTTTGATTCTGATTTTTTGAGTGATTTCATTTTGGAGCTTTTTTTGTCTGGATTGCCTTAATTTCCAAGCCTTTTGAGACTTGGTCAAAGATTGCCCAAGCGTCAAAATGCATTGAACATGAGACTTAAATCCTTGCCCACAACCTTTGTTCTTTCCTCACGCGATTTGTAGTTTCAGAATTTACTTGGCAACGAAAGTCCACATATGGGAAGGATAATGAATTGCAAAAAAGATTTGATTATAAGCTTTAGACGGGGAATGAAGAAGACACAAAAGGTGCAGCAATGGTACTTCTCAGGTGCTACTTTTTCCTAGGGTTGCTCTTCTGTGGTTCTCGTCATCATAAAGCAAAGCAGGTCTTGGTTTATACTTCGTTATAGACATAGTTAAACACTAAAGAAAAGGAAGAAAAAGATCCCGTCAATCAGAAAGTAAAGCATCCTTGTGCCCTGCTGTGGTTAGCTAACAGGACCCCTCTTTCAAGGCTATAAAAACAATTACAGAGCTAATACTAAATGGATTCAGCCCTGCCATACTTCTTTGGGGTGCTGAATTGCATGTTCGTGTTGCAATTTTTGATAAAACGTCTAACAAAGCATATCAGATGCTTGACAGGACGTAAGGCCTGGTCACAGAGAGTCTTGAAATGAGGAGTTCCCCTTATACAAGACTGGACAGGCCTGGCATACCCGGAGGAATATATAGAGTGCACGTGCAGCTGTACATTGCTGGTTGCTGCCCACACAGTCTTGCTCTAGCGCCACCACACAGTGTTTGTCTTGCTTGTAGAGCCATTGCAGAGCAGGAACCCCAAAGCTATTGTATCTGTAACATATCCAGGCTGCAGCCAGCCTATACCCTTTGGTTCACGGAAGCCAAATGGATCTTGCAAGGAGAGGAGGACTAGGAGGAAGGCTGGGAGCTCTAGCCGACAGCTCCTACCAGGAGGCAGGAATTGTTGTGTGTTCATCTGATTTATTGTCTTCTCTTCCACAAATGTAAGTTATGAAATTCTTTCACTGATTTAAAACAAATGAATTTTTCCTACTGAGTCTGAAATTCAGACTAGCTGAATCTTTGTCCAGAGCTGTTATTCCAGGCAAAGAAATTGGTACTTGATATACAGAGGTGTTTCTTAAACTCTTCTGATGGTAAGAAGGAAATTATCAACAATCTCTATCTGTAAAAAAGAGATGTTACCCCATGGCAGTTGTGAAACATCACATAAAGAAACAGTCCCACAGCCCAGCTACACGCACCGTTGTAACCAAATGCCAAAGCAGTCCTCTGAAATACCAGGGTTAATACCACATGGATTTCATTTAACTTTTTTATTATAACTTTAAAAAACAATCTTAGGTTACAGTAGAGTCAGTAAGTGAGGAGGAAAGAAAACAGTTCAAAAGACAAAAAACCTAAGGTTTAACTGAAGCGTAGGATTGAGGTATGTTTATTGGGCTGTATGAGGCCTGTCCAGCTGGAATCGGCATCAGCAGTCACAGTGACGGGTGCTATTCAAGTGATGTCTCTATTCATATGGGATTAGACGGCTGTCTGGCTGCTGGCTGAAAAATCATTATTTTTAGTGCCGTGTCCCTCTAGTTGGTTTTCATTCTCCTCCTGACAACGTGCAGTTGGGATACATTCTGTCTTCCCCCTCCCCTTGTACCAGGTTTTGAACAAATAGAATTCTCTCTGGTTGTTAAGCCTTTTTTCTCTGGCCCCTTTTTCGTGTTTCCTACCAGAGAATGATGGATTTGGTAATTTCTAAGGACTTCCCAGCTGTTTTAGACATGGAGACAAAAGCAAACTTGGAGATACTCATCGATATTATGGAAGATTAGCCTGGGAGTTTAAGGATTTCTTTCAAAAAGAAAACTTTTTTCCCAGTCTGACTCTTCCCTGGTGTGCATGACTAAAACACCCGTGATAGAGAATCAGTGCAAATGCTGAGGGATCTGACCTTCGGCTGCTAAACCAGCATTGCCCGGTAACATTCAGTACAAGCTACCTAGGCTTACACCTGCTGGCAAACCACCTGAGACAGAGGCTGCGTGTCTGTTTGGGACAAGGTGATGCACAATATGGCATTCCCTCTCAGATTTTTCATCAAGAGCCAGCAGCCAGGAAGAAGGCAATGTGTTTTCTATGAGCCAGGGGTCTGACTGAGGCAGCTAATTGGTGGCATTTGATTTTTCTCTGTCCCCCCCCTGCTCCTTGCAGAGCCCAGCAAACTCTCCCAGCAGCACTCAGTCTATGGTTGGAGGGCATAGCTGTCATTCCATTAGGCTTGGCTAGGCCTGCGTTAAAGCGTGTCATACAAATTGAGGGGATCCAGCATATTGACAGACAGATATTTAGCATGTAATTGCACTGAAAGTGCAGCACAAAAGCTCTGGGAGGTAGGAGAGTGGAGGATTTGGATTGCATGAGATCTAGTAGGAGTGAGGTTTGGATGTTTTTTCCAAAGTGCCTTTGAGCTCCATAACAACAGGTGTGATGGTAAGGCACAAATACATCATCCCAGAGCCACTGGGGCACTGTGTTAGTCCCCCTCCAGCCTGCCTTGTCCCCCTGAAGAAATCCTGTTTGAAGCAGCATCTGTCACAGAGCAAGCAAAACCATCCCATGGGCTGGCGCACAGCTCCTGCACGCTCGTATGTCGATTCATTTCTCTAAGTAAGCTGAGCTATACATCTCTGGCTCTGTGAAAACTAGGCCTCTGGCCCCTTAGTGGCACCCATGCAGCAGTGAATCCCAAACGCCTCATGCACCACGGGGTTCATATCATAAACATAGAACATAAATTTAACATATATTTGGCAGTATAGAAAAAGGATCGTTTTAATTGCTGGGCTTTAGCACTGGTCATTAAGGACCAATTCCATTTCTGTTGAAACTCCAGTTCCTGCCTCCAACTGCAATCAGGTTATTTGTGACTTTACACTCCTGGGGCTGGTCTGCACCCACCCTGTCCTCATATGGCTTTTAGGAGCCAGGGCTTCAGGGCAAGTCATTGGGTCTTAGAGTCCAAAATCCATCAGTGACATTTACAAAGACAGCTCATGCTCCCAAGTCATCTTATTTTTAAAAACTGCACTGAGTGTCTCCTCAGCATAATGCTGTCAGCCAGGGGCAGAGCTGGGACAGGGATCCCAGGTCTTCTGGGGCTTCTGTGGGGGGGCTTTCCCCCTCACCTGCCATTCCCCTCCTGCAGGTGTTCTGAAGGATTGAGCATCTGTGTCTGCAGATACTATGAACTATCTCAGACTATAGTAAAGCTACTAGAGTAAAAGTCACAGAGTGACTTCAGAAACCATATCCGAACTGGAATATACCCAAATAATCCCCCAAACACCCAGGGGTCTGAGGGAGCAGGGCTGTTCAAACGTATTTGTTGGGCATAGTCATATGATGTGGTTGGAAAGAGAAGGAATCACTGGCTGTTAAGTCTTTGTTGTTGGACAGGTTGCAGATTAAAATTTATGTCAACTGATGGAGAAATAGGTGAAAACCAGTCGCTGGTTCTGCGCTGGAGTCAGGACCAGTGGTGGGAAAACTTACAGTGCTTTTGGGCTGCTTCTTTGCACCATACCTCTGCTTAGATGCTTAGGTGAACTTCATCCAACCATCCCTCAGCTGGAGTTTGTTAAATGTAAATTTACAAAAGGCAGCTTTTAAAACAGGCTACTGAGATCTGATTCTGAGTTTATTCTGAGCATTCCTGATGTTTAGGAGTTTAAAATCTATGGCTTTGAACCTGGTCAGAAAGTAGCAGGAGAGAGGTGCAAAAGCAGTGGAAGGACTTCAGTTAATGTTTAAATTAGCCTTTAGTAAATGAACACTGTAAATGGGCATCTAACAGAGCCCTCAACTGACACTTAGGAGATCCAGATTCTGCAGTTTCCAAGTTCTGCCACAGACCTTGTGGGGTGTTTGCCTACTGTTCTTTCCATTGTCTTGTGCTGAAGACAAATTCTCCCTAACTTCAGAGTCATGGTGTTGACTAAGGCTTTGGAGACTTCAGAGACAATGACCACACTGTGGAAATCTTAATTTAATTCATTAATTTTCATGAAGAGGTTCCTTTCCTTAACCCCTACAAGCAGCTGAGCAGAGGCAGCATTCCCCAGTGGTCAGACCCCAGGACAGGTCTGGAAGTGTGTGTTAGGTGTTGTACGCACATATAAGAAGGGAATGTTCCTGTCTCTGTGCAGCCTACGTGGAAGATATAATATTGTAAGGAGCTGGGTGGAATGTAGCAACAAGCAGTGTGATTGATCATTGATGATAAGCTCTTGTCATGTTCACTTGATTTAGATTGTTTTAAGTGTATCATTTACCGATGTACCATTTAATGGCTGTGAGAGCAAGACAGTAGATTCCACAACCAAGATGTTTTGTAAAAAAAATTTGTTCTTCAGTGCCTCCATTTTTTTAATGCTCAAACTGAGAAAGTTTAAAGGGTTCTAATGTCCGCAGGTACCAAGTTGTCCGAAACAGGGAGACGTATTTGAGGATCTGGGTCCTAGGATCTTTTCCTTGTTAAAGCATAGCTTTTAGAAAAGTTGTGGAAGAACAGCAAATAAAATAAGAAGTGCAGATAACGCATCTCCATATGGGCATGTCCCAGGAAATAGGGAAGCTGCGAACAGTGGTGGGATGCACCTCAGTCCCACCTCATGCCAGGTGAGTTTGCAGCAACTCTGTTGGCTGGGATGGCAGGACTCAGTTTATTCCAATTTAACTGAGGTCAGAGGGAGACTGTAGGATTTCTGTGTTGTTTTGAGATGTTCCAGAAGGAAAAGTGCTAAGCAAGTGCAATATGCAGATCACTAATCGGGGGCTGTCTCCGTGCTGTTCACAGCCACACCTTCTGTATGCTTCCTCTTTGTACAGCCCATGTCCAGATCGCTGTCAGGGAACATGATAAAGGAATAAAGCTGCAAGTGGGATCATGTTTCCCTTCGCTCCTTGTGTGTATGTGTGTGTCTTTGTTTTTTCTTTGCTGTAGCTCAGGGGGGCTCGTAAATCTTGGAGACGACTGCGGTTTTTTTCCTTTCCCCCTGTTTGACTGATGGTGCGAATTTATGTGTGGTATTTCTCTCCCCCAACCTCATTCTGTTAAAACGAGACAGGAGGCCAGTAAATTTGCAGTGGGAGCTGTGCAGGGTTGTGGGTCGCTCATCCCCTCCTCTTTGCAGCCTGAGGGCTGACTGTTCCTAAAAGATAATGATTTTGGGGTTTCAGTGGAGGGTGGGATGCTGTTTGCTTTGATGAGCATACTTTGACCCTCTGCTTCAGCACCAGGTGGTGTTGAAGAGAAAGGTACTGTCAGGGGAAAGATACACTCTCCCAGGTTGGTATCCAGTGTGCGGAAGCAGAAAATCTTGAGGTGTAAGTTAGAACAAGGTATCCCAGAGCAGAGACACTGCTGGAGAACTCTTCCTGCTGCATTTCACCTTCACTCTAATGATGTGCCGAGACGTGTGCAGGGACACAGTCTGTCACCTCTTGCCTCTTCAAACTGCAGTGACTGACTGAAGAAAAAGAGCTTCAGCGTTTCAAAAGTCTGTTGTGTTACAGGAGGGAGCAGGGGGTTTAAAAACTCTCCTAAATTGATGTAATTAAAATATTTGTGTCTGCTTCTAATTCCTGACATATTCCTGAAAGGGGCCCTGCCTGTGCCCCTTTCCCTGAAGCGGAGAGATGCCCTGCACCCCGGCAGTGTTTCCTGCCTTTCCTCCAGCTGACTTCAGCTCACTTAATCCCACGTAGCTCAAGCTGCGACTGGGAAATCTAGCCTGAAGTCTGAATGCCATCGTGAATTTGAACTGCGATAGGAATATTTCTCTTGAAAGATGATTCGTTCTTTTCAAAGCATATTCCAGTGATAATTGCTTTAGCAGCAGGAGTGAGATCTGGAAATTTCAGTTCCTGGATAGATTTGGTCAGGAATTTTAAACTAAGATGACTTTTTTTTTTTAGAAAAGTAACAATTTTTTGGCTGAAACAGGAGGATGCTTACTTTCAAAGTGGAGTTTCCAGTCAAGACAAGCAGGTCTGAGCTGCACTGGAACAGCTCAGCAGTTATAGGCCATGTACAGGAATGGGAGGAACAGGTTCAAACCTCAGGTCCCCCATCAGGGACTTGATGTCCCCTCACCTCCACGAAGTGCCCAGATGACTGGTCTGTGGCAGTTCTGCTGTCTGTCTTTTCATAAGCTCCCTGCATGCCTGGTGAAATCTCAGGACAAGAAATGGCCTGGCCTTTATCAGCTTCAGTTGACTTTCCCCTGCTCTCTGAGTATACGAAGCAATGCGAAATGAGCAGGGTTAGACATGTTTGCTATAAGGCTGCTGGCACTATAGAGATATAGTGACAGAACAGCCTAACACAACACCTTCCAAAATCTCAGTGATGTGGAAGACTGATCCCTCAGACACCAGAGCTTTGTGTCTCCCTGACTGCAAAGTGCCACCTAAACTCTGTGGTGGTTATTGCTGGTATTACAACAGGCTGGTGGCAGAGATCCCAGAGGAGAGGGTAAAACCACAACACAAGGTTGTGTGAGTTTATCAAGCCAGGAAGTCTTACCCTGCCCTTTGCATAGGCTCACATCTGCTGTCATTAAAAACTCTTCGGGCTCACTTCACAGTCTTATTCCTCACTTTCCATTAACTGAGGAAGCTATTTATGTTTATAAACCCCTCACATCCCAGCTCCTAAATTGAATCTGAGAATAATTTACAATTATAGAATCAGCCCATGGCATGTGCCTGCTTCTGCACATCAGAGCTTCTGTGGTTCAGGTACTTGACTGTCCTGCTGATGGACTGCCTGATGCTGAATTCTCTGGCATCCCAAAAGCCTGGCATCAGAGGCAGGTTCTTTCCCAGAGCACCATACAGTTGCTGAAAAGCAGTGATGCCAGCAGGCATCCCAGTGTCAGGTTCTGCATTGCTCCACAGCCCTGGTCTCTGAAGGGAGCTGCCTGGCCAGAGTACCAAAGCCCTTCTGCAGGGGATCAACCTCCTGCCTGTCCTCTGCCGCAGGTGCCCTGGGCAGTCTATCTGCACAGACTTCAGAGCTGTTTGTATCATCTGAGCCCGTTCCAGCCTGTGCAGGAGCACAACCAAACTCTTGTGCTGCTGACCAAAGCTTCAGGTAGACTGTTAGGGCTGGGCTTCACCTGGGAACAGCAAGGAGCTGGGTATACTGGGTGGGATAGGGGGGACAAGTGAGTGCCTGTGAAATTTGGGCTGGGGCACTGGTAGCTGCCAGGGTTTATAAGGAGGTCAAATAACCTGTGTTCGTTTCATTTTTATATCTCTGATTTGGAAATAACAGGGGTTCAGGGCCAAAATCCAGGCCTTCTGTCCTGTGGGTTGGTGTCTTGTTCCTTCCATTAGGACACACATCAAAACTGATTAAACAAACATTATGTTTTATATTAGAACACCAGTGTGGATCAGAAATGTGGGTGATAGCCTCTCACAGCTCTCTGTGTGAACCCAGCATGTTGTGTCTGTGAAGTCCACAGGTCAGATTCTTGTCTTGGCTCTGCCCTGGGTCTGTTATCACACTGTGGTCTGTCCCTTAACCCTCTGGCTGACATTTTAAAAGGCACTTAAATGGCCAGCTGCAACTAAACATCCAGGGAGAAGTGACTCCCCAGGGCAGGTTTCAGCTCCAGGGCTTTAGCTGCCACCTTGAAAGTATGTGGTTAACAGTGGTCTCTGGCCAGGCCAGACTGAGTGAACGTGTCTGAGCTCTGTTATCCCTCCACAGCATGAGGCTCACCTACCCCGAGCAGTATTTGGTTGCTGTAAGGACCATCCAGACACCCATAAATCTTTGGTGTAACTCTGAAGCGGCTTTGCTGACAAATTGGCACCCACCTCTCCCCCTCGCCTCACAACATCACTCTCACACTCAGGGCTGCTAAGAGCTATTTCAGGCCCCGGAACAAATGAAATATTCATCTCCCTTTGCCCTGGCAGTTGCCTTCACACCACCCTTTTCCCTTCCCCCGCCAAGCCGAGTGCTTTAGCACAGAAACCCTAAGCCGGCAGTGGCAGCTGCAAAGGACGGGAGCAGGCTGTATGAGCATCGCTCTCCAGCCCCTTAATGTCACTGAGCCCTGGCCAGGCACCCTTGCTCTCCACGTCCACCCACTGCTTTGCACATCACGTCCTGCTGCTTCAATCCCAGCTAAGAAACTAGCGCCAGATTTCCTCTCTCCTTGCCATCATTCCCCATTAACAAACCATTCCTTTTGTATGGCACATGATCCAGAAACGTATTGACTGCTGTTTTTTCCGATCTGTATTCACTAAGGGCTGGGGCACCCAGGGACTATCCAGTGACAGAAGAGGGTGTACATTGGTAAAGGGGACCTCAGAGCTATTGAGTGTAAGGTGTGAGGGGTGTGTGTGTAATAGATGCACAGAGAAAGAAGTGTTTATATGTGGTCATTGTGCTCCATGCTATTGCAAAACACCAACTGCTGTATAGCATGCAGAATAAAGACAGCAGACACGGACTTTCTTTTAAGCCTTTGCTTTGGCTATATTTTTTTTCCTTTTACTGTGCCAAAATGCTCTTAGACACACATCTGCCTTAAAAACAACAATCTCCCCTTCCATTAGCTCAGTTAAAGTATTTCTGCAAGCTTTTAATTTTGAAAGGACAAGGAAAACCAGAGAAAGAGAATGAGCCCAGGACAATCAGACATGTGGTTCTTGTGACAAAAAAGTAAATTGAATTTTAGTCAAGAAATGTGAGAGATTTAGAACAATACAGTTAGTACTTAGTGGAATAGCTGCCTGACAAGCAGGTAAGACCAGGGTAATCCTCCATCAGTATGTAAAGCAGACACAGAACAAGAGCAAAGAAAATAGAGAGCAGACTCTTTGCTTGACAATTTAAATCCTAAGGGTACAATAGCTGTATAGAGCAGAATCAAACACCCAGCAGTAGCCATGAGTGAGTGTATAGTAACTTTTGCTGTGGTATGTGGATATAACCTAATGCTGGTCAGTGCCAATGTGCATGTGGCCATAAAATAGACTTCTCTTGCTAGTGCACCCGCATGTCTTGTTACTGTGTGGCATCAGCTAAAGCATTGGCAGACCTGGGGCAGTGAAGCTTTGTAGAGAAGAGCGGGGCAGGCAGCCTGGCAAGAAGCTAGCAGTGTTAGGGTATTCATAATTTCTTCCTTTCCTCTGAAAGCAATTGATGATCTGGAAAAACTGAGAAGGCTGCAGCCATCCACACTGCTCCATGTGCTAGAAACCTGTGGTGCAAAATGCCTCTAAAGTTTCATTTTCAGAAGTCACCTGGTAAGAATATATTTGTTCTCACAAGAAGCTGAGTGTCAGGTGAGACAGCAGTATTAGTACAGCCCTGTGCAAAAAAACTAGCTCCTTTAAAGCCAAAGAGTATGAGAGAATTTCATGCTGAAAGAACTCATGAGACAGCCAGGACAGCACAGGGTTATTTAGCAAAATATATTTGTTTTTGCAAAAGAAGCACTGCATGTCTGCAATGCTACTGAAGGCCAGGTTCTCAAAAGGGGTACCTCAAGCTAACTCACAGAGTAGCACATAATTGGCTCAGGCTGGATGATTTTCTGCACTTGCCAGTCATTTAAGCCTCACATATGGCTGGCTGCCTTTGCCTTCCAAGTGCCTGCTTGTACAATGAGAATTAGCTGTTGTGATATGACAGACAAGTGATTAACATGAGAAAGACAAGTTGGATCTGGTGCTGAGCTTCCTGCATATCTCACTTGTGTGCCCTCACAGACGTTTCCTCAGAAGCAAAAGGAACTGTCTGTGCTCCTGGTTGCTCAGAGAAAAACATTTGTGATGGAGTTTGAATCTTCCTGTGTTGGTACTCTTGCAGAAGAACTGAGATTTCCATGAGGGCCACTGTAATACAATGGCAGTGCATTGTCCAGCTGCTGCCTCCACAACGTGGTGTGTTGGAGCTGGAAGACAGAGCTTGGGTTTGTGCATCATGTGAATTATGGCTTTGGTACTCTACCTTCTCTCACAGAGTTCCTGCAGGTCTTGCATTGTCCTGTCTGGCAGCAGTTCCCAGTTCAGGCTCAGATGAATACTCAGGATGGCTACAATCCTATGAGCAAGGGTGCTCATCTGCCTCCAGCACTGTAGTGACGTGTAACTGATAATACTTTTTTCCTATGAGTGGAATGTAATTTGTGAGTCAAAAGATTGTTTAAGTATATGCTTAGCTTTTTTATACATTTAGGCTTCTTCATTGGATAACCACGCTTCGCTGAACTGAGCATTAAATTGGACTTTTCTCGTGTTTTTTTCAATGATTTACTTATTCTGATTATTTCTACAAAGACACGTGCTTTGGTGACTCCTCTAATTTTCAAATTCTTCATCTAGATCCATTGGTATACTCTATCTTCTCTCTATTCTATGTCAGTAACATTCACTGAATTATTTAATAAGCCATCAGTCAGCCCTGATGTAAAGTACACCATGTGTCATCTCTTTTTTTAAGAGGTTAGGAAGCAAAGGAAAATAAGTTAGAAAATCCGGCACCAAGCAAAGCAGTGTTGGGGTAAGACCAGAGGGCTGCTGTCCCACCCCTGCCAGGCACGTGCTGCCCATCGCAGCCTTGTCTGAACGCCCGCCGAGTCACAGCTGTGGTGGCACCTGCGTAGCTTGCCAGCCCTCATCCCTGCATGCCCGCGTCTCTCCTCCCTGGGACCTGTGGGTTGCAGTGATGGAGTTGCCATTTACCATTAAAAACAAACAACAGGCTGTGGGAATAGAAGCAGCTTCCTTTTCCCTCCAGCCTTGTCAGGCCATTTTGGTGGCGGCTGCGCTGAGCGGTTGTGCTGCAAGGAAGCCTGGAGCGGCCCAGGGCTCCCAGGCACAGCGCTGGCAGCCGGGGAGGATCAGGAAGTCGGGCAGGGGCAAGGTCACCTCTTGACCTCCTGTTCAGCAAAGAATGCAACTTGCTGTCAGGCACTAGGGAAGGCTTTTTTTCTTTGTGCAGCGTAAGATACCCATGGTTTCTGATGGGAAGAAGCTTACAGCACAATTTTATTTTATTTTCTCAAGTGTTTTTTAAAAGGGTAGATGCCAATGAAATGGTGTAATCACCAGAGAGCTTCGCAGAGCAGCCGTTCACTCAGTGGGTATGCAAGGATAGAATGCTATGATTACTATTTCATTATGACATATGAAGCACTGAAGTTCATTACTGTTCTCGGCATAACATGACCATAAGCTTTCAAAACAAAATGATGTAACGAAGAGGAAAATCTCTAAAACAATGTTAAGTACCACTAATCTCTCAATAAATGAAAATCGTGCTCCACTTCTTCCTTAAAATGATCTGATTCCATTGCCACATGGGTTTTGTACCCATATAAGTGAGAGCAAAACCAGGTCCAAGTGGGCGACTCTTGGTTCAGCTCCTGCAGTGGGTTTCTGCCATCTTGTATCTTGCCCTCTGGTTGTGAAACCTGGCTGGTTGAAGGGGAAAGGAGGGAGCACCTCAGCTCTCTCTGATCATATATGTAATATTATTGTAAATCTGGCAAATAGAAACTTACCCTAAGAGGTATGCCAAACCATCACCACACCTTTTTCAGAGATGGGGAAACTGAGTCTGAGATGTTTGTCATGACCTGTCTGGAATCACACAACTGCTCAGTCAGGGATACAGTTCAGGTCCCGTCATTCTCCCCCTGTCTTCCCAGCTGGAGACAGTTTTGCTGCCATTGTAGGATGAAAACAGGGCTGGGTGCTTTGGAAACTGCTGAACTGGAGGAAAGCTCTGTGGTGAAGCCATTCTTCCCCCAGTGTCCTTCCATATCCCACTTCTTCATCTTTTACTGTCAAGAAGAAATGCCATAAGTGAAAGTATTTCTAAATCTTTTTTCAGAAAAAAAATCTTCCCTCTGGGTCAGTATCTGATACTGTGTCATGGCTACAGAACAGCAGGGTCAGACTTGTTGCTCTAAGCACTTTGGAAATGTCAGCCTGTCTGAAAGTTGCTCTTTACAGAAATATCTATTGCCAAGAGGCAAACAACCTGATTTGAATGGAAACCTGCTGAAGAGCAGAGAGACAGAGCAGGAGTCTCAGTTTGCGAGCTGGATGCACAGCAGAGATAATCTAGAAAGTTTGTTATTAATAGGCATCAGCTCCCTGAAAAGAAAGCTGTCTGTCTGGTGTTGGTATTGTCTGTTTTCCTGTGGGAAAGTCAAAATCTAAATAAAAAGGTTCAAAAGTATATATTCATCCTTTTGCTGGTGTAAAGCTAGAGCATATCTAAAAGGTTCACAGATTTGATCTGGATTAAATCCAGTCCAATTCTGAACACGCTTTGACCATTGTCTAGTTTAATTAGAGACATTTTAGGGACAGAAGAGACCTGCTTTGTAACCAGAGACCAAGGACTTCAGCTCTGGCAAGAACTCCAACACCATCTATGGAGCTGTAACAGCTTCTCTGCTCTAGTACAGGAAGATCTCCACTTCCATGATGTAACAGTGTGAGTGACAGAGAAGCCACCTCTGACACAGTTGTGAATACCTCTCACAATTAGAAATCTGTCTTATTTCTCATATTAATTCATCTACTTTGAACTCAAATGTCCTGAATTTCAGCATGCTCTCTCCTGCAAGAGTGAAAAGCTAATCCAACTCGCTACTAGTGTTTTCTGAAATTCTTTTCCAATGCTGGTATTATATTTTCTCCCAGGCTGTTGAAAAAGAATAGTGAAAAGCTAGTTGAACCAAAATCACAAGAATACGTCTTTCCAGGATACTACCAAAACCACCCAAAAGCTCTCCCTCTTAAAAATTATTTTTGTATTCTGTGTTTGAAGTGGCTTCAGGCTATTTAATGTATCCTGCACAGATTTCTGTTAGCTCACGATATCATGAAGAACTCACTGTAATCCTTCATAGAAATAGAGGTGCCAGAAGAGGTACTTTGCTAGAGCTTGCTGTTGCCATGCTGTTGTCCTGCTCCATGCCAGGAAGTGTTGTGTGGTGTCTGCTAAGGGGTATGAGTCTCCCTTTACCTGGCACTGCGTGACACCAGTGTTCACGCCATTCCTACCTCAGCAGTAGAAGCTTAAAGAGGCACATCAGCAACTCTGATTTATTTAGGTTTTCTACCTCAAGAAAAGGGAAGTGGTTCCACATTAAACACTGTGCTAATCTAACATTAGAATATATTTAATTTGCATCTAAAAGAATTTAGCGCTTGATTACAAAGTTGGAAGCACAGTTCCAAAAGAAAATTCATTCTTAAAACATACCTGAAGCCTAGCAGTGGCACAGTGAGTCTTCCTGTAGCTATTCCAGGTGAAGATCCAACATCAGTGGAGCTCCACCTCCAGGGTACTGCACCCTAGAGCAGACCAAGGTTTCAGACTCTCCCATGCTCTTCTCATACCAGAGGATTACCAGCAGTGTTGTGTCTCAATGACCCTTCATAGCAGCCATCCCCACCCACAGCCATTCCTTTTAAGTGGTCAGTTTGATAACAAATGGCTAAACTAGCAGCTTTGGTGATTGCTGCTTATTTGTGAGGATGTACAGGAAACTGCTCACGTTTGTTTGACATTCAGAAATAACTTTGCTCACCCCAGCTTGTCCTTGTTTTGGAGACCAATTTTGTATTCTCCCCAGACAGCATGATGGAATATGATTCATCTCACAATATTTTTCACTTTCTTTTATTAAAGCTTTAAAGTAGATAGGAGCAGCTGGAGGCACTTATTTGGTTACGTTTTGGGAGATGGCTGAGAGCTGTTTTTCCAGGGTGAC
This sequence comes from Eurypyga helias, assembly GCF_000690775.1. Classification (NCBI taxonomy): domain Eukaryota; kingdom Metazoa; phylum Chordata; class Aves; order Eurypygiformes; family Eurypygidae; genus Eurypyga; species Eurypyga helias. The sequence continues at coordinate 14,084 of NW_010225465.1, read as the reverse complement.
CAAGGCTGGTGGGAGACCTGATGGCTGTAAGGATGTCTGTAATGCTGTGGGAGTTGAGCTGTGCAAGTTAAAGATAATTTAGGACATTTAGACCCAAATCTTCAAACACATGTAGGAATGAGCATCTCCACTCAGCTGGTACATGAACAGCTACATCTCCTCTGAAACAATATATTGTACAGAGCAGAGCAGCTCCCACAAGCGATACGACATCCCTGTGTCTGACAAGAATCGTGTGTCTTTTAAGAGATGGGATGCGGAGGGAAAGATGTCTCACACTCACATTAGGCATTTATCATCTGCACTGCTAACTGCTGGGGAGAGCTCAGGGTCCCAAGCAGGAGGAGGCACCTGCACCTTTCCCTTGATGACTGAGCCCTGTCTGTTGCCTCTTCATTTCATGAGTGCCCACCCAGGCTGTTAGCACTCTGGGGCTTTATGGTTGGTGGGAGTTACTGGGGACCTTTTCAATGTCCCAGTGCTGCTGTAGCACATCCCCTCTGGCTTCGCACTTGTCCAGGCTCTGTTCTCTCTTCTGCCTGCAGCAGCCGTGGCTGGGGTTTTTGTGCTGTTTTGTGATATTCTAAATGTAAAATTGCTTTTAATAAATTTTAATAGCTATGAAACCAAACAGCCTCCCAGAGCCTTTCACCTTGCTCTGGGCAGTCACTAAGAACAGGACAGTCCTTACTCCCAGGGAGGTAAGCCCAGAAGACCTGTCCCATCTTTAAACAGACAGCAGAGATGGCTGAGTCAGGAACTCTGTCCCTCATGGCAAGAGAGAGCTCCTTTAGATGCAGCCTCTTGAAGTCCTCAGTTACCCTTTGAATGTCTCAATTTCCCTCTCTGGACTGGTGAGGATGATGGGAAAGGTTGGGCTGGGCGGATCTGCAGCTTTGATCCTCTGCTGGAGATTAGGAAGTGTTGTCCCACCGCCGGGCTGGGTGAGACGCACAGGTAGGCACAGCCCTGAACTTTGGGAAAGTTCATACCTGAACTTTGCATCCATAGCCAACCTGTCCTGTCCAGACGTGCACTGGGAGAGAGTTTGGTCAGCGCCTGTAGCGCTTGGGTGGGGGTAGGGGTGAAGAGCTCTTGAATAAAATGTTGATGATTAATTATTATTTCATAATGAGGGATTATCACAGGCTTTGCAGTTAAATAACACAGTACTTAGCATTTCTGTGCTGTGGTACTGTGCACATTAAAAGCACTGTACAAACAGCAACTAAATTACTAAAATGAAGAGATTATTTAATAGCCCGTGTCTTTGTATTTCTCAGGGAAGGGTGGGGAGTGTTTAGAAATTTGCTCTTGACATTACCATGCAGTCACATTCCAAGATTGTGGCTCATGTTGCCAGACCTGTGATGTGCTTGTTAGGCTTTTATATTTGGGAGACTGTAGTTATGAAAATAAAACTAATAAGCTTACCATGTGCAAGTGCTTCGCAGTCTTCCCCAACACCCTGCCATGGATGACTGGGTGCAGAACTCACAGGGCAAGCTCTCTGGCCCCAGCGACATCAGATGTCAGCGTGGCCTTAAAGTCCATGACCCTCCAAACATATTTTGACCTAGCACACCCCACTCACTCTGTCCTGCAGAAACACCCTCTGCTGCCAAGTGGTATCAGATTATCTCCAGTGATAACATTTGGATCCCAACTCAGTGTCCCACTGCCTCTTCTGCAGCAGGATGCACATTTTTACAAACTACGCTATTTATTATTCCTGGGTTTGTCCTACATCACATTGTACATCGGTCGTCTTAGAGAGAAGGAGATTATGGGTTTCTGGTTTTTCAACCACAACCCTGCTTTTCATAGCAGTAGCATACTCCATTTGTTTAATGGGGAAGAAGAGGTTTAGAATATTCCATGAAATAGCTATATGGAACATTGTTGAGCTCCATGTTAGCAATGTACATTTATGCAGACATCCTTTATCTCAGCCATGCTGGCCTACGAAGCTGTTAATGGAAAAGAGACTTCCAAATCTGCAGATCATTTGTTTCTAAGTCTATGAGCAGCCAGGAAAATTTATCATATCTCAGTGTTTGTTTTTCATATCTTTGAAATGTTCGGGTCAACCCATACAACCAGTATTTAGTCCCACCTTCATATGGGAAACTTACAGAGTCAGAGCATATTGAAATTTCATTTATGAAGTTTCACACACATCAGCTGACTGGGGATAAATTACTTCAAGCAGAGAGAGTAGGCAGGCAGAGAACAAGCTCTCCAGAGACCTTTGCAAAGCCAGGTACATGGTCCGAAGACAAGGCACAAGTGCCCTGGGCTTTCTCAGAACAGACTTCTGTAAAAGGAGGCCATTCATGGATAGAAAGTCCACTGCCAACGTGTCAATCCTTTGCTCCCTTCCTCCCAAACATCCTGTCATCAAAAATCTAGCAGACACTAAAAAACCTTCAGGGCATCACAGAGCCCATGACCTTCTTCAGCTCCTCTTGTAGCAATTCACCACGTTACATGATTAGCCATCCTTCAAGGATGCTTTCAGAGGGCTTGGTTTTCTCCTCAGTACTTCTCTTCAATAGACACTGAACATAAATGAAATTGTAGGGTCTGCCAGAGGGGACAAACTGTGATAGCTGCAGTCCAGATGAGTAGGAGAGCATACCACAGGGATACCTCAAGTGGTTAGATGTAAACCAGCTTGGACTTGGGTGTGATAAACCTCAGGCTTTACTAGCTTGTACGCAGTGCTTAGCTCACCCAAACAGCGTACCCTGGCACCAGAGGTGCAACACGCCAGAGGATCCTAGGCAGAATTGAGTTGCGTGCTGTTTTTCTCTGTAAATCTCCAATGCCTTGAATTATCTTTTGTTAACTGTATTGCTACACATTAATTACTTTGGCTTGTGTGAGGAGTGAGGTTCATCCTTCTGCAGTGCCTGCGGTAACTGCTCATGCCATGGTGCATCTGGCTGGGCTTGTACCTTCTCCATATTACATCAGTTTGTAATCAGGATTTTGACTGACACTAGCATAGCTAATGTATTGACACAAAAGTTGAGGTATTAACATAAAAGCATTGCCATCATTTACTACTTAATCCTGACAGTAAAAGCTCATCAAAAAATGATTATTTCAATGCCCCTTTTCAGGGGATTTGGTTAGCAATTACAAGTGTTTCTTTTTTTTTTTTTTTTTTTTACACAGCAAAAGGTACAGTTAAGTTCCAGAAATTCTGCAATCCAGCACAAGTGTAGGATCATGGGGGTTTTCCTATGGGATAATGTATTTTCAAACTAATTTTAAAAAATCTTCTGAACTTGGCTGGTAAGTGGAGGTGTTAACTGCTCTCTGATGAGCCTAATTGCTGTTGTAAGAGCACAGGGAGGCACAACTGTTGCCCGTTGGGGTGGGAATAAGCTGATAGGTGCTGAGGCTGGATGGTTGTCTGAGCTCCTATGGGGCATTAGGAAAAGTCCTGTACGTGTTTATTTTGGTAGGGTTTCATACATTAATTCCATCTTGGGCTTCTCAGGGGGTTTGGCTCTGTTCAAGCTCTAAGGCTGCTGGGGAAAGAAAGGTGAAGTTACACCTTAGCTCTGGGTGCTGCTTGCCACAGCTCCAAATTTTTTCAGCTACTGTGAGCCATTAGTACTTTACAAAGCTGGAGAAAACATCAGAGTATTTCTTTTCCTTCTCTTTTCTAGAATAAACCTTGCTGATTCCTTCAACATTTCTTTAGTGAATGTTTCCTTTTAAACTTCTCCACTCTGTCTAGTTGGTCCACGTCACACTGAAGCTCCACATCCAAAAACTGGGCAGCACCTGGCAAGCAGGGAGGACAGGTTGGCCCTTCCCTCTTCATACAGCCCAACCCTCTCCACAGGAGCAGGAACTTCTGACTCAGACCCACCTCTGTTCCCAAACTCCAGCATAGCTGGAGAACACCTCTGTGGCAGGCACTGTTGGGGTGGATTCTCCCTTTGCTCTGTGGTCCCAGGGGAAGGTCCCAACTCCCTGAGCCTGACCCAGACTTGCTGTGCCAGCACTGCTCAGTGAAGGGCCATACACCTGCTGGGTAAGACCAGGCAGCTGGGAGTCTGATGCCTCCACCCAGCCATATGCTAAATTTGGGCAAGTCCCTTGTGCTTCAGTTTCACACAAAGTATGTGTGCTTGTGTCAATGCCTTTGAGAGCCTAAGAAGAAAATTCACTTTATAAGTACTCATTTTTTATTAAATCCAAGTCAGAAGGCAGCACAGGGACTGTAGAAGATTTATGTAGCCATAGGAAAAAACAAGGCATCTTGTTTCCAGGACAGAAATGTACCATTTCTAATTCTTAGAGAAAATTTTAACCCTCTCTGTAAGTAGGGTGGAGATATCTTTTGTAGGCATGGTTAGCTTCAGTTTCAGAGTTGGAGATCACTGCTGTATCAATATCTTTAGGAAAATCTGGTTCTCGCTCTTGTGTAGACTTGATCATCTATGAAAAGTAAGAGGAAAATATGAGAAACATAAATGTGGTCCTGTGGCTGGTGATAATTATTATTTTGTTTTGATTTATCGTTCACAGGAATTTTTTTATGAGAGCCTCAAAGGCATAATTCTTTCTCATGCATAGTTTATTTTTTGCCAAAACGACAAGAGGACAGGATATTTAGCAGAATATGTCTGATGGGTGGGTGGAGAACAGAGTGGATTTGGACTTGTGCCAAACATTGGGAAGGCAAAAGAATGAAAAGAACCTAGCTTTTGGAATAGTGTATTGCTCTATCTTGGAAAGGGGTATTTACCTGAAGTGGCACTTATAAGTCATCATGGGATTTTATTAGACATTTCAGTCTGTACACCAGCTCAGCGACAGCTTCAGAGGGCTCTTCAGCTCCTTGTATAATTGCAAAACCCCCAGTGATCAAAATGTATGCAGCAGGCCAAAAAATCAAGAATTGAAAAACACAGTCTCCCTTTTGGCATCTGAACCTTTAGGATACATTTGGTTTGCATTTTTAGGTGTTTCCCCAATAACCATGATGAGCAGCAAGGTGCTGTGCTGTTCAGGGTCTTCGATCCAGCAGCTGAGCCTTAGGATAGAAACAAGGAGATACTGAGACCTGCAAAAAACTCACACGGGCTGTTACCCAGCAGTTGGGCATGACAGAAAGTTGCCAGGTGTTATAAAAAAAGCACAGAAATTACTATAGAGATTTTCAAAGGGTACTGTCAAGTGTTTTGGAAGGGTTATTTCTTATTTTGGATATTAAAACAGAAGTTTTAACTTTTGGGAGGGCTTTTGAAAACATTCCACTTGCATTTCAGCAGAGCGCAGTGCCAGTTGTCAAGAACAGGAACTCGAATAAGTTGTCCCAATGCCAGGTGAAGACTCAGCTTTTCAACCACAGCATTGTGGCTACAACTTCTCACCTTCAAAAGGTTTTAATCCTGTGTATGAGGTGCATAGGCAGTTACAGGATTTATGTATGCAAGAGAATCGTGAGGCCTGCCCTGACTTGCAAAATGAGAAGAAAAAGCGTATGTTCAGCTCACCTGCTCCCTGATACCACAGGGACCTCAAATCACTGGGAAATGAGCATGTTCATTGAAACTACTGATCCATCCTTTCTCCTAAAGTGAAATCAGATTGAATGGGTTTAGGGAAATTAGAACAAAATAAGGAAACAAAACACTGACTAAGTGTTTTTATTCCATTTCTGGTTATATTATCATTATAATTTTAGTATAAAGAATTTTTTGACTTGATTTCTATATGTAGTCCTGAAAATGAAGCTGAAAGAGGGCAAAGAAAGCACAGCTCATGTTTTGTGAAGTTTTATTAGCAATTGCCATAGTAAGCTCCTGTCATCGTTATGCCAGCAAATCCTTCACAGGCTTTTCATCTCAAAGCCTGAAGTTGGTGCATTTAGGGAGGCTGCAAGAGATGTTTCCCTGCCAAAGAGACTACAGGATCTTCATGGAGAGCATGCATTGCCCAGAAACATGAAGCGTGTGATCAGCTTGCTGACAGGAGCAAGCGCGCTGAACACAACCCCTCTGCACGCAAATGCCACCTCAAGGCACAGCCCGTTGCATGTTTAGCTTCCGGAGGGATTTTTGCTCTGACTGACAGTTAAGGGCCACAGCCTTGGCAGCGCTGAGCACCTCAGCACCCTGTGCCTCAATGAGAGGTGAAGGTGTTAGCACCCTGCAGACTGAGCCCTGGGGCCAGGTTTTCAGAGGTTTGCAATGCTGAGCACTTGGGGGTACTGCACATTTCTGAGAACGGGCTGTTCAAGGGATATTAATAAAATACTCCGCAGGAAATGAATTACATTTCGAGGCTGTTAGTAGCTTCTGTAGAATTTCCTCTATTGCTCCCATTGGAGACTGAGGCCAGAGTTGCCAGAGCTCTTGTACACCTGACCCCAACGTGAGGTTTTGCCTTCACAAAAATAGTTTGGAAGTGGAAACTGTGTCCTGGGATGGCTTTAGGGTTCCCCACAGGCTCTGAAAAAGGATGGAACAGCAGGGAGGGGATTCTGGCCCTGTGGTGCACTGACTGATGCCAGGACCTGCTGGTTGGCCCATACTTGGGGTTAGCTCCACACTTGTAAAAATGGAAGTGGGGGGAAGGGCAGGCTACAAGGAAGAATACAAAAATTTTTCCAAGCTGAACAATGTGAAATATTTAAACAGCTCAGTCCATCTGTTTTACCAAAACAAAGTCTGAGATGTGACTTGGTTACTGTAGATGAGCAGTTTTTCAGAAGGAAAATACCAGGTACTTAAGGCCGTTTAATCTAGGATGGGAAGGCAGAATGAGAATTAACAACTGAAAAATGAAGCCAAAAAAATATAAAATTAGGCACCATTTTTTTTCCACCAGTGAGAATAATTAATCATCAGAACAAGGTTACGCGTACATTTTCTGCATTCCTTGCTGCTTCAGATCAAGAGGAGGTGCTCTTCTGGAAGACAAGCAGTGAGTGGCCAAGCACATGGCATTACACACTGTGTAGAATTACCTAGGTGAAATGCTGGGGTAGGGAAGCGTGCTGAGTGGAGCCTCTGATCCTCTCAACTGATTCTCCCTACACCTACAAAACTGCCATCTGAAACATCTCAGTGTTCCACAGCTGTATTTCAAACACAGTGCATGGATTTAAGGTGGAAAGAAATTCTGCTCAGCATCACGTGAGAGCTCAGAGAACTGAAATGAAAGCGGGCGCGGCTCTCCCTTGCAGAGATGGGAAGGCACTTGCACAGCTGTACAGCCTCAGAAATTCCTGGTGATTCTGTAGAGGTCAGTCCTTCACTCAAAAATGTGTTTCTGATTACATTCTGCCCCTTTGCAGATAACAATGCAGTCAGTGACAAATCTAGGGGAAGAGAGCCTTTCGTAGCAGCTACCATGCATTTGCCTTCCACTGGGCTGACACAGCTCATCTGGTTTAACTTCTGCATGGCAGCCAGGCGCCAATCAAGCCTGTCGTGGCTTTCCTTGGAGAGTGCAGTTTTCCTCAAAAGCAGTATGGCTGCTCCGCTGGTGAAAGGATCCTCTCTTCTCGCAGTAGTACAGCAATTATTTATAATGACTGATGTCTAGGTCAGACAGATAGGAGAACTCTTTTGCAAATAAGCAATGCTCTTTCTCTGCAGCCAAATCACGTACTGTACTGAGCAGTACAAAACGAAATGGCTTTATCTCCGAGATCTCCATCTGCTATTTTATAAAGCATGCCTGGGCCCTCTTAAATGGGGCATAAAAGCTTGGCAAATACACTTATGAAATGCAGCTGGGCCCAGTGAGTCTTTTACCCTCTTTTCTGGGAGAAAACTCCTGTCCTGGATAGCTGTGGATGGAGGATCCCTGGTTGAGGAACTGCGTGACCTGGATTCAATAGGTCAGATCTTCTGTCTGGCCCTGGCCTGGCTGCTGTGATTTGTTATGACCCTGTTTCCCCGTTCAAAAATGGGGACAGCAGGACTAATTTGTATGGCAGAGGTATGGGGGCATAGGTGAGCCAGGGTGCTGGTTTATAAAACAGAAAAACTGAAGAGTTCTCAGAAAAGCAAAGCTGCAGCTTCTGCTCCAGAAGGTTTCTGAGAGACTAAAATCCAGCTGACAGAGGGAAGCAGCCCCACGACAAGGGAGGCTGGAAGGTCCAAGGCAGCGGTCTCTGCAGAGACCTGCCAGCGAGCCCACTTGCTCCTTGCCAGCGTGCCTGGGTGACAATACAAGGGAGCAGGTGAGCAAGGCTGAGGTGCCAGGTCTGTACCTTAGCTGCTGGCCTTGCGGGCTCAGTGGTTTAGGACAGGCACAGTGCCCTAGGGTTTCTCCATGGCTTGTGGCTGCGGGACGGTTTGGCAAGCAGACTGGCTGCCAAGATCCAGAGCTGCACTCCCTTTGTGCCTATGTTTCAAAATGTTTTGGTTTTGCACTCAGTCCAAAATGTAATATCTAAACCCTCCACAGAGGAGCATTAGCATTCCTGTGCCACTCTTCGAGATCCTGATCAGCTCTCAGATATATCATTTCCACTTTATAGCACTAGTTCTCTTTTATTTTTTCACTCACAACCAATTTTATCTGGAGTTTAGCCTCAGAAAGTTGCCAATTTTGTTCTAATTACAGGTGACTCTGAGCCAAAACCTCAGATATTATCATGTGTGAGCGGGTGGGAAAGTCAGCAGGGAGAGCAGCATGCAGGCTTCCTGGCCTGAGCATCTCACCCAAGGCAGACATGGGGCTGGGAGTCAGGGCTGGGGTCTAACCCTTGCCCCCCACTGCCCTCAACACAATGATGTAGAGCTAAGCTCCCCACTTAGTTTTGGGCCATGGTATGATCAGTGTATTTTCATGCCTGTAGCTTGTGCCCCGGAAGAAAGTTCTTTGAAAGTGAGTCCTTAGATAATCCAGTATCAGGTGCAGTGAGAAATTAAAGGCAGAGAGGTACCGGAGAGGCTGCTGAGGAAAAGAGACACAGGGTCTCATACAGAAAGAGTAAACTGGGAGCTGCCGGCCACACCAGGTCAGGTCACACAAGCTTTCCATGTAGATCAGCCTGAATTCCCTATGGGTGTTCTCTGTCCAATCCCAGCTATCTTATTTCATGGTGGATTTTAGTGGGAGTTTTAAAATCTTTTTTTAGCTGCTGTACCTCTCTGCTTGAAGATCCTTCCCTGCCCTTAGTCAGGGATGCTGACAAAGCTCTCTGAGCCATCAGTTCCATGGTCTTTTCCCTGCAAGATGACAAAAGATGGTTGAAAGCACCATGGTGGTTGATGCTGTTTTATTTTCAGCCTTCATCAGGGTAAAAAAAGAGCATGGAGAAGTGCATGGAGCGTGTCTGCAGTGGTGACTAATGACTATTAGACCCTTATTGCTGTCAGGTGAACTAGTAGCCGAGCCTCAGACATGTGGTCATTGTCAAGAGGAATTTTTGACTCCCCTCTTAGGAGCACCTCCTCCTCCCCTCCCCAGCCATTAATTACTTCCACCATCCTTCCAAACTGCCAAGGAGTGAGGAGCAGCAGAACTGGAGATGAAAGGAAGCAGCGGCTGCCCCGGTTTCCAGGTCTTTCAAATAACCAGTCTGTAATAACTTCCACAGCCAAGGGAAATGGGCGAGCTGTGGGAGGAAGGTCAGCACTGAGGGGAGGAAGGCTCTCGCGTAGCAATGATGTAGTGGCTCCTAATGGAAGAAACCTGTGGAATTAATCAAGCACTGTGCCTCATTTGTTAATGACAGCACGCCTGAAACGTGCACCAGCTTCTCTTGATGATGGGTAGCTGGGACCCCGGAAGCCCAGCGGGGCTGTCAGCATGGGGACTGGGGTCTTGGTGCGATGGACAAGCCCAGTGGCAGCAGATGCTGAGAGTGATGAGGCGCTAAGACAGGACACGGCTGTCCGTGTGCCTCGTCTCTCCAAGCTGGCTGTGAGGGAGCTCAGAGTGAGGCTGGTGCTGACCTCCCATGCTTGGCTTCCAGGCTGTCATGCGTGAAGTCGGTCACGCTCAGTTTCCCCCAGATTAGTGTGGGGTATTGAGATGACATTGTTCTGGCTTGCTCACTGCGGAAAGCAGCAGCTCTGTGGAACCAGTTAAGGCAGTTTGGGCCCAGCTTCCATCTCCTCACCCCCCACACATACTCCAGAGTTTGGCCTTGATTTCATGGGCCAGAGATGAGCAAGAATCAAAGTGGAATAATTACTGCTAGTGCACAGAGCAAGTCCCCAGCCACTCACCCCCAGGCTGCCTCCACGGGCTGAGCATGCAGGCTCAGCAAGCGAAGTGTGCTAGGAGAGTGATTCTCCTTGCATCCTGGCGAGGGATACTGGCAGGCAGAACCCAGCACATCTTCTTGATTTATAGGAGAAATTGCTAATGTGGTTTTGGGGAGCATTTAATGTTTGCACCCCCTCAAACACTGTCTCTACTTTGCACAGGGGTATGTACATCCTGGGTAGCAAAGTTGCATGGAGCTCATGAAGGTTCCTGGATGTTGGAGTCCCTGTAGCAAACCAGCACAGGGAATGTGTCCAGGCTACCTGCATCCTCCCGTCCTGCCTCACTGCTCCCAGCTGTGCTCTTACCTCTGGCAGTGAATAACTGCCGAAAGCGTTGCTGAGCTTGCTAGGGAACTGCTTTGCTCTTGGCGAAGGCGGGCAGAGAAATAGAGACTGGTCTCGGCATCCTGACCTGCCGGTCCTGCCATGCTGCGCTGTGCTCCTTGGACAGAGGTGAAGCTTTGGCCCTCCGTGTGTCTGATGTAGTTAACATATTAGGCCTACGCGACTCCATAGAGAATTGCAGATATGAATGGACAGCAAGTAATGAGTCTTCTCAGATATTACAGTCTTCCTATGTATGTAAAAAATAATGTACAGTCTCATTATAGGAAACATATGTGTCCTTTCTCCATAGGCTGGGCAGATTTCTGTTTGAAGAAATGACAGTCTGACCAAAATGCCAAGCCCCATATAGTATCACGTTACACCCAGGAGAGGGGCTTCGTTTTCTGAACCTAAGGCTCTTTTTAAGCTCCAGTCCCCTTCAAAGGAGTGCAGCTGCACACTGCCTGGTGGGGAAGGGTCTTCAAAATATCTGTGAGGTCACTGTCTGATCTTGGATTAGTCATTTACCACCCCATCCATACCTCAACTTCTCCGCTGGTAAAATTGCAATAATACTGATTGACCTGTCAGAAGATTTTCAAGTTCAATTGCAGAAAATACTACAGGGCAAAACCACAATGTAAAGAAATGTAAAACGATAAATTTTCTTGTGTTTGTCATTAGTCCTGATTCCTTTTTAGGTAACTACATTAATTGATGCAGTGGATTATCAGCTTTAAAAAGTCAAATGATTGGAAATTATTCTTCTGAAAGATCGGTGCATGTGGGGACTCTTTCAAAAGCTGCAGTCAGAAGTGCCTTAAAGCTCACTTATTTGTGGCACAAACATGATTATGTAATAAGTCATGTAATATGTAATAAATAAACATCCCATCTGAGGAAGGTGGGACATGCTGAGCTCTGAGGCCCATGAAAACTTAGCCTTTAAAAGCCAGCCAAATGCCTCGCAGCGTTCCTGTCACTGCAGTAATGCTGGGCAGGGCTGGCCAGTCCTCTGGGAGCTGTGGGCCACATGCCAGTAATGGGGCATCTTCAGTTACATACCGCCCTGAAACAGCAGCTCGTGGACTCAGCACCTGGGCATTTGCAGGTGCACCAGGACACCTCCAGCTCATCCTTGGGCTGACGCTGCAGCGTGAGTGGGACAGCCCAGAAACAGGGCTTCCTCAGCTCTGAAAATGTTGTTTGGAAAGAGGCAAAGGTACCATGTACCTTTGAATGTGATGAGCTCAATCCATGCTCCTGCTTTAGGCCAGTAACACGGAAACGTGAACAACTGCGGATTCCCTCTTGTGCACAGCGCGCTCTGACTGATGAACCTGACACCCTGGGATTCTTTCATAACTGGCGCCTGTGCCTATGTGCATCTCAGAGTGAGCCCTCATGCTTTTTTTTTTTCTTTTTCAACGCAGTGATAAATTAAAGTCTTTAGTCCCATTAAAGTATTAAATTTTAGCTAAGTCCTTAATTAAACCCTTCTTGCTTTAATTAAGGCATTAAGATTTAATTAAAAGTTAACACATTGGCAAAATCTCTTTTTCTTAACTCCGCTGGAGCTGTTGCAGCCCAAGATCTCAGATGATCCTATAACAGGAGAACCTTCCCAAATGTTTTCCTCTGTGTGCGTGAGCAGGCTGAAGTGCATGCCAGCACTTGCCAGCAGAGCCCTGCAAGCGGCTGCTGTGTCCAGTGTAGCTTTTCACAGCGCATCAGGATGACTGCAGTGCACTCAGCCTCTCCTCCCAGCTCCTTTCCTCTGGTCCATGAGGCAGAGCCCATCCGAGCCCCAGCTCTGGGCAGCAGTTCTCCAGGACACCACAGGGAATATCTCCGTGTGCAGCTTTGCCCACAGCTCATCCAAGGCATTAGGCACACATTCACATTCCTGGGTCTTGTCCTTAGGTGCAGATTCTGACTTCTTGACTGGCCAGGCAGAGAATTTTCCAAGAACAAGGTTTTCTAACCAAAGCCCCTGTCCCCTGCAAAAACTTACTGTGCTTTTTATCTGGACACATCCAAGATCTTCATGTTGCTTAAAGCCCCAGAATTATTTGTCATGATTTTTTATTTTAAATGGCATATTGTAAACAGGCTTTTGGCTGTGATGAAGACCTACATTTAGAGCAGGGAAGGATCATCCTTCAGCTGTCCCTGGCTGGCTTTGTGCAGCTCCCATGGAGGTGTGTGAGAGTGAATCAAAACTTGGCCGAAAATCCCACCCTTGGTGTAAGATTAAAACAAAAGCAGCAGAATTTTTAGCAGCAAAAAAATTAATTCTGGAAAGTGACAAGTAGGTGTGAGAATCTGCCTTGTAGTAAGTCCACTACCTGAAAGCTCCAGGGAGTTAAAAGGGCTGAGGATATCAGCCAGGACACGGTTGGCTCAGTTCCCGGCTGGTCCAGCAAGAAGCCCAGTGGGAGAACACACTGGATTATTTATCTGAGCAAACATATTCCACGTGCTGTCCTGGACTTGCTGGTGCCTTGATGAAATCCAGCATGGGATTCTTGACACTTGAGTGCATTCTGTCTTGCTTGTTTCAAAGGGAGGTGAAGCACCTGGGCATGGAAGGCAAAAGCACTGTGCTCAGTCTTAGTCTTTTAGTCATGTTTCACTTAAATCTTCCATCAAAATCTGCATACTCTGACTTGTCAAATCCAGCTCATCCCAGCTGTCATTGCAAAAGCCCCTTTCCTTGAAGCAGAATAGAATTGGCAAGGAGAAAGCTGCATTTTTAATAGGCTGCATTTCTCCATCACTTCCCTTCCAGGGACCTCTAAAATCTCTTCAATGCTAATGACACCCTTGCAGGTCATGTATTACTACTTTGTCTTCAAGTCGAGGAAACCAAAGCAGCCAAGTACCGCAAGCTCCCAACAGCTCCTCGGCATCAGAAGTCTCGGTTCCCAGCATCTCTGGGCTCCTACAGCCATGACAGCTTCTTGAATACCCACTGGCCAGCAGACTTGTGCACATCCCTGCCCTTGGCCTTCTGCAGGGCTTGCTGTGCTGCTGCGGGGCTTTGGGTGCTGCTGCGGGCGACCCGCACGCTCACCCCCTGCATCGCCCAGGTAACAGCTTTGGCCTTGCGAACTTTGAGACGCTGGGTCCAGCACTGCTGGCGTTTGTGCTTGGACGGTGGCTCTCGGGGCCAGCGGCGCTGGACAGGGAGAGGGAATCTGGCACACTGTGCAGTCACAGCTGCCAAGTTCTTCCTCAGCAGAGATGCTGTGAAAATCGTAATGCTTTTTACATTAGCTTCCTACATAATTGCTTTAAAATTCTGACAGGAGTAATTAAAGGTTGTGTTTGAACCAGTATAAGATGGCAAGGGAACTGAAACCAGATCTGCAACGGAGATTTTTCAGTGAAAATGGGAAAAACCCCATTATTGGCAGCAGCTCTGCAAAAATATCCCTCCTGGCCTCCCAGCACTCGGAAGGCAGAGCTCGGCCCGCGTGTCCCGGGAGCGGG